>NC_082715.1:102843905-103143905 GCF_030144855.1 Hypanus sabinus | reverse complement strand
TGAAACAGGTAGCTGAAGAGATTGTGGAGGCATTAGAAATGATCCTTCGAGAATTACTAGATTCTGGAATGGTTCCAGATGAATGGAAATTTCCAAATGTCACTCCACTCTTTAAGAAGGGAAGGAGGCAGAAAGAAGGAAATGATAGGCTGGTTAGCCTGACTTCAGTGGTTGGCATGATGTTGTAGTCCAATAATAAGGCTGAGGTTCTGGAGTACTTAGAGAAACATGATAAAATGGGCTAACATCTACATAGTTTCCTCAAGGGGAAATCTTGCCTGCCAGATCTGTTAGATTTCTTTGAGAAAAAATAGTCATGATAGACAAAAAAATGTTGTTTAATTGGATTTTCAGAAGGCCTTTGACAAGGTCCCACACATGAGGCTGCTTAACATGATAAGAGCCAATGTTATTGCAGGAAAGATACCAGTATGGATAGAAAATTAGCTGATTTTCAGGAGGTAAAGTGTGGGAATAAACGGGGTCATTTCTGGTTGACTGGCTGCAACTAGTGGTGTTCTACAGTGTCAGTATTGAGACCACTTCTTTTCACATTATATGTCTATTATTTGCATGATAGAGTTGATGGCTTTGTGGCCAGGTTTGCAGGCAATATGAATACAGGTGGAAGGGCAGGTAATGTTGAGGAAGCAGGGAGACTGCAGAAGGCCTTAGACCGATTGGGAGAATGGACAAAGCAGGTGGAATATAACGTGGGGAGTGTATGGTCATACACTATGGTAGAAGTAATAAAGGCATTGACTATTTTCCAGATGGGGAGAAAATAAAAAATAAGGTGCAAAGGCACTTGAGAGTCCTTGTGCAGGATTCCCTAAAGCAGGGGTGTCAAACTCATTTTAGGTCACGGGCCAGATTGGGCAAAATGCATTAAGTATATATAAAGCAGAGATTGATAGTTTCTTGATTTGCCAGAGTGTCAAAGGTTACGGAGAGAAGGCAGGAGAATGAGGTTGAGGGGGTTAATAAATCAGCCGTGATGGAATAGCAGAGCAGATTAGATGGGCCAAATGGCCCAATTGTTCCCCTATTTCTTATGGTTTTCTATGACTACTATCAGAGATTTGATGGTTACAATGGCCTTAATTATCTGAATAAGGATCCCTCATGACAGAAATGCTACAAGAGCAAGAGTGAGCATTATTATCCATGGACATCCTAGAAATGCAGTCTCAATGTCAGCTTCCTGTGCTTGGTTTGTGACCTAAGGCCTCTATCAACTTCAATGCTGGTGCAGCATGTGATGGAAAGTTACAAAAGCTGATTAACAGTCTGACCACCACTTCAACTTTAGAGCAAACATTCTACCCGCCAAAGGGTTTTGGCCCAAAATGTTGACTGTACTCTTTTCCATAGATGCTGCCTGGCCTGCTGAGTTCCTCCAACATTTTGTGTGTGTTATGTGTGTTGAACAGATACTAGTGTTGGGGTGAGATGCATGTATTCCCACAAGCCATAAGATGAGAGAGATCCCGTTATATCAACAGCTACTGCGATCCTTCCAGATAGAAAACCTAAAAACCTAAAGTGAATTTCTGCCGTCCACTTTCATCATGTTTGCATGAATGGCAGTTTAACCCTCCAATCGTCTGACTGAGATTCTCTCCGGAGGGGCCAGACAAGTTCAAAGTAAATTTATTATCGAAGTACATATATGTCGCCAAATATTATCCTGAGATATATTTTCTTGCAGGCATTCACAGTAGAGCAAAGAAGTACAATAGAATCAATGGAAAACTACACACAAAGAAAGACTGGCAGGCAACTAAGCAACACACACAAAATGCTAGAGGAACTCAGCAGGACTGCTGAACAGTTCCGCCTTTGTCTTTGTAAATGGATTCTGTGTTCTTGTGACAGTGTTCCGTGTGAATGTCCTCAATGGTTGGAATAGCTTTTCTGTAATTGACTGGTCCATTTTTACGCAGTGGTATTTCCATAACAGAATGTTATGCAACCAATCAGAATACTTTCCACTGGGCATCTATAGAAGTTTCTCAACATTTAACAAGAAAAGCTATTTAAGATGAATCTTAGATAGATAGATAATCTATTGATCCCAAAGGAAATTACAGTATCACTATAGCATTACAAGTGCACAGATATTCAAATATTAGAAGAGAAGTAGAAAGAATAAATAAATAAGTTACCACAAACTGTCTAACAGGAGGTCACCACTTCCCTGGCTATAGGTTGACTCATTATAGAGTCTAACGCCCAAGGATAAGAGTGACCTCATATAGCGCTCTTTGGATCAGCACAGTTGTCTTACTCTCCTTGTAGAATCAAGAAGAAACTTTGTTACTTCTATGCCCATGTTTATGTAGTTAATTTTAAGGGCTCCATTATATGCTGCTATCTACTGAGCTCTTCCTGATTTTTAACTGTCCTACATACAATTGACTCTCTGATTCTTTTGCAAATTGTTCTTATAGCTTCAAACACAAATATTCTCAACATGTTCAAAGCAAAACTGAAAAATAACATAATATCGTATATGATTAAAGCAAAACAGTACTGAAAAGGTACTAGAAAGTCAAAAAGAAATAAGCATAGCTATATCTGCATTTTAAAATCTCCAACATTCACAGAGCTCTCCTTATTGCAGGCTCAGAGTGGGCAAGCAAAACATACTGCACAGTCCAGAGGGAAATAATGGGAAACTGTGTTGTTAGTATATATTTGAAGACTTGCATTATAGGGCTTGCATTATATACTACCTTTCACAACCTCATGATTTCCCAAAAGGCTTTACAGCTAATTAAGTACTTTTGATTTGTAGTCACCGTTGTAATGTAAGAAACACAGTAGCCTATTTAAGCTCTGCAAGATCCTACAAACGAGACTGTGATAATGGGCAGATAATTTTTTTGTTTTTTTAAAGCGGTGTTTGATGGATAAATATTGGACATCAGGGAGGCACGACTTTAATGCTTAGTTATAAGTTACACACTGCTGGAAAAGTGGCAGTCCCTCACTACCCCTTCCATAATAATGTGCCAGCCCAATTATATACTTAGATGTCTAATATAAATACCCCCTTTGAACCGCATCTGAAAAAAAGTTTGAATATTTAAATACAGTTCTGCCTTAATTTTGATCAACATTTAGATCCTTCATTTTGATCAACCAAGGGCAACTATTAGCGGAATGTACTTTTATCCTTACATTATCTTACAGCAATAATGTAAAAGAGTGTTGTTTAATCTCTCAAGCCTTTGAAGGTCCATAAAGTAAAAGTGATGCAGTTAGGCTTAGCTTGATAGTAAGCCTTTTGGCTAGCTAGGAGGTGCCTGTGATGCACTTGGTAGTCACAGAGATTCTTGTTCCACTACAGCTCTTTCTAGAACATGATAGTATAAGGGTTAAGTTACTGTACCAGCTGCCTTTGTTTTTAATAATTGATCAAAATTTCAAGTTAAGTAATTAAGTAAATCTGGTATTATAATAAAACTAGCTTCATCAGAGCTAACTGTAAATCTACTGGATTGTTGTAAAATTTGGTATCTTTACATAATCAGGCAGGGATGTGACTCCAAGCCCACAAATGTGGTGCCTCCAACTGTCTTTTCAGTTCAGCGGCAACCCAGGACAAGGAAGAAATGCCAGTGGTGTTCACATCCTCTAAATGAATAAATGAAAATATATTGTGAGCCCTCGTCACTCTCTTGGCCTGTTTCCAAAATTCCACTGACAAGGACTTAGACCTTTATTTGCTTCAACTGAAAGTTGATTTGCTATTTTTTTAAGAAAGATTTTAGTTAAAAAGATCCAGATGTCTCCTGCAATACATGTCACTAATTATCAAATAACAAACAACAAAAATAAATAGTCCTATAATCTGAAAGTGAAATATGTTACTAATACTCTGAGAAATTGGTATTACTGGTTTCTTTTTTTGCTCTAGGTTTTGCCTTCAGAGACAATTTCCTAATTATATAGTTTATATTCTATCTTTAAGGACAACCTAACTGTGTAGGGACTAGACAAATTAATATAGACTTCCTTAGTGATAGTCTTTACAGTCAGTTACCAATACACTGCTCTCTGGTATCCAGCCATGCCCCTGTCTGACTGGGATTCTTGCTTTAAAACATTACACGAAAAGCAGATGATATGAATAGAGAAAAGTTAAAAATCAAGGCTGATAAAGTGAAAAGTGGAGCTCACAGACACCAATCTAGAGAAGCCAGAAAAAACAACAGTTTGTGAAGTAAAATCCTGTCCATTCCAAAATTAACAAGCAGCCAAAAAATTCACCTGGATACTGGCCTAACACCCAGCTGATTGCAGTAACAATGAATTCCAAAGTTTATGTTGGCTTTTTAGCATTAAATTCATGATTCTCTTTCTTATCTGAAACCTGAAATGCACAATCTCACATTATGTTCACAAGAAATAATTATTAACGGAGTGCAATAAAGTGTCACAACTTAATCTGTGACTGCATTCAACTATGAGCTGCATTAGGGTGAAAGCCTAAAATACATAAAGCTAGAACCTTTGGAGTGGTGGATCTAGAAACCTTTAATGAGTGAATGAGCAATCGAGGTGAGACTGATTGAAGGGGATGGCAGAGACAAAGATATAAGTGAGAGAATGAAATGAATGAGAAAGAGACAGAGTTGCCCAATGAGGACTCATCAGAGTGGGTAGTGATAGGGAGAGAGTGGTATGCTGCAGAGTGAGAAACTGGGAGTCCGGGCTGCAGGAAAAAGTGGTTGAGTGACAGAGAGGGCAGGTATTGAAACATCAGTGCGAGAATCATTGAAGAAAGAGAGATAAAGACAAAGTGGAGAAGTGGAAGGGAAGAGTCAAGGGGGAAAGGAAAAGAACTGAGTGGCATGAAGCAGTACTCAGATGAAAGCACTGAAGTTGCCATTACTAAACTTGCTGATGTTAAGTGTGTGGAGGACTTGAGGGGGTGGGCACACAGAAATGAATATCGTTGGGTTAAGAGAGTTGATGGACAGGGCAAATGGGGTTTAATGTAAGCAATTGTGAAATTTCCCATATTGGCTGGAAATAAAGGAAGCATCTATATAAATGGTGAGAGATCACAGAGCTCTGGCTTACAGACGGATCTGGTTGTCTGCTATTTACAGAAGGCTTATATGCAGATATGGTGTGTTATTAAGAAAGAGAACATATTGTTGTTGTTCATCAGGAGCCTCATGTGTATGTGTGATATGAATATGCATCTAGAGGGAAGTGAGTAAAGATGTGGTACGCATCTGGAGGCACTGAGAGGAGGGGGAGGAAGAGAGTTGAGTCCATTTCATGCTCTCCACTCACCAAATAAATTTTAGGTCCAACAACATTTGGAGAACAGGTTTCCCAGCTTTCTCTTCTAACATTGGTTACTATAAAATTCAGCTGCAGGTCTTGTTACAGACTGAAATCGTGATTTACAACTGTTATTTTTGGAGTAAGGGCTCTCAAACAAATTGATTGTTGTGTTTCCACACAAGCTGCAAATCATTGTATGGAAAGCAGATGGCTGGCATCATTTTTAATAGGTATTCCTCTGTGTATCTGCACTGAAAGTGTGGCTAGGAAGCGCTGTGAGACATTCTGAGCCATTGAAAGGTCTTACATTAATACTAGTCCTGTCACTGCAAAGCCACCACATGCCAATTCTTTCATTGGCAGTTCCTGCAAGACACTAAAACAAAATGTGCAGGAAAGCCCCTCACAGCTGTCAGCTTAGAATCTCGCTCCAGTTCTAGGCTTCACTAAAAATTAATGTTAAGGGGTCTGGGATTGAAACATCAACTGTTTATTCCTTTCCATCAATGCTGCCTGATCTGCTAGGTTCCCCCAGAAAATTTGTGCATGTTACTCTGGATTTCCAGCAGAATCTCTTGTGCAGAATCTCCTCTAACCCAGTCACCAACAGCCAGGATCTAGGAAACAAGGGAGTGAAAACACTAACATCCTCACTAAAAGCAGCTGTTGACAACTATGATTGTTGAATCATTTAGGTTAGGAAATTCCCACATCTAAGTCTGAAGCCTATTGTAAGCAGATTCTTCCAACATTTGAAGTGAAATGTAAGGTTCTGTAATGCACACTTACTTTTCTCATTAATGGATCCTGTCTAATTCATTTCTGTTGGAATTAAGTTAGCAACAGATTCCAAGTATTCACATACAAAAACAACTTGCATCTATTTTACACGTTACAAAAATATTTACAGAAGTTACTATTTTGTGGCTGAAATTTGCCCACGATGATGGTTTTTAGTTTATGGGACACGGGCTTTGTTAGCAAGACCACCATTCATTGTTGTTTTCTTATTGCTCTAAAGATGATGGTGAGTGGGCTTCTTGAATCACTGCAGGTCTCAGATGAAGGAAGTAAAGCAGAAAGTGATGGTAAAACTCGGTTTAACTCTCTTTCCACTCTTGCCATCTGACCTGTCGAGTTTTTAAAAATATTTTCTGTTTATTTTTCTGCTTTCAGCATATGTCTTTTTTTAAAATCTTGATATCATGGTATTCCGCAATATTGGCTAGGGCATTCCAGAATTTAAATAAAATAACAAGGATCTAACAGAAGTTTACTTTGTAGTTGTCATGATGTGGAATATAAAGAGGAACCTTGCTTCAACCCTGTTTGAGATTGCATGGCTTGGAGAATAATCAGTCGGCACTGAGCTATCTGTTGTACAAATAGATGATTGATTCAGGGAATGGATGGGGACTCCAAATCTCACCTTTTTACCGGCACTGTCAAAGATGACACTGGCAAGACACAGTGACACCTTACAGGCAGTAAACAAAACTACTAACTATTCCATTAATTACACTTTGGACTACGATCGCCACAAACTGTAGCCTGTAACTTCCTTTTGGGAGTTGTGTTTTTGAACCTTCTGCGTGACTTGGCATGTTTGCGGTATCCCGGATGATTCAGCGAAGTGGACACACGAAAAACGAACCAAAGTTTGGCTGATAGAAGTGCCGAGCCAGATGAAAAAGATCAAGGTGGTGTCAAGGCTGACTGGTGTTCAGCTCACTGCTCCGTGCGGTTTACTGATCTCAGGTCTGAACTGACTCTACAGCCATCAGCACTCGCTTCCCTGCTGAACTGCCTCCACGGCTGTGGACGGCAGCTATCAGGCTCTTGGACCGGCTACAACGCTGAACTAGCTCCATGGCTGTCCACTCACATTTCTTTATTATTTGTACTATTTGTTCTTTTATTTTGCGCATTGGATGTTTAATGAGCTCTTGTTTTGTGGCTGAATGAATCTCAAGGTTGCATATAGTATACATACTTGGATGACAAATATACTTTGAACTTTGGTTTGCCATGGGAAAAGTGTGGCCGTTTCACTTTTAAATCTCTTAATGCCCTTAGCAGAGCTGGATATATAGTTGCTAGTTGTTGCTCCTTCAAGAATGATGTGACTGAGCTCTTTCATCTACTTGCTGTCCCTCTTTATATGATGTATTATGCATCATCCAACATAATTCTGCACGTACTGACAAGTCGTTGGAGACCCACTATAAGTTGCAGATGACTGGCCTTCCGCCCAACACCAAACACGTCTTTACCTCCCCTCCCCCACTCTCCATTTTCCATAGGGGTTACTCCTTCCGAGATTCACTTCTCCATTTGCCCTTTCCTAATAATCTCGCTCCTGGCACTTATTTCTGCACGTGGAAGAAGTGCTATACCTGCCCATTCCACCACTCCTTCACCTCTATTTAGGGCCTCAAATAGTCCTTCCAGGTGAGGCAACATGTCACCTGGGAATCTGTTGGGGGGGGTCGCCTACTATATCCAGTGCTTCTAACCTGGCCTTCTCTACATTGGTAGAAAGCAGGATTTCCCAGTGGCCAAGGATTTCCATTCCAATCCCCATTCCCATTCAGGCATCTCGGGCCATAGCCTCCTCTCCTGAGCACTCTCAGGTTAGTGAAGCAACACTTCATATTCAGTCGGGCTAGCCTCCAACTTGATGGCATGAGTATCAATTTCTCTAACTTTTGCCACTCCCTCTTCTCTCTTCTTCAGTTCCCTTCTCTGGCTTCTCTCTTACCTCTTCTCTTCTCTTCACCTGCTTATCACCTCCCCCAGTGCCCCTCATCCTTCCCTTTCTCCCATGGTTGACTCTCCTCTCTTATCAGATTCCTTCTTCTCCAGTTCTTTACCTTTTCTAACAATCACCTCCCAGCCTCTTACTTCATGGCCCTCCTCCATCAGCCTGGCTTCACCTATCACCTTCCAGCTTACCCTCCTTCACCTCCCTACACTTTCTTATTCTGGCTTCTTCCCCCTTCCTTTTAAGTCCTGATGAAGAGTTTCAGCATGAAAGGTCAATTGTTTATTCATTTCCATAGATGCAGCCTGACCTTCTGAGTTCCTCCATTATTTTGAGTGATTTGTTCTAGGTTTCCAGCATCTGCATAATCACTTGTGTTTATATCTTTCTGTTAGCATTTGTTTCCTCTGCACTTCACTGATTCCACTCATTGGTTACAGGGTTTTACAATGACTTATTACTATAGTTTGGGTGGGAAAGTGGAGATATGTCTCTACCAAAGGACTCCTAGGGTAATCCTTCCCTCTGCTAGCCTGCAGAACACCCTTGGGCAAGGCTACAATGCCAAACTAGCTCCATGGCTGTGAACTCACAAGCAGGGTTATGCGAAGCCATTGGGGTAGGTGGTGGATGGTCAAATGAGCAGCTGGTGCATGTTACAAGTCCTGGTTATGCGATCACTGACGCCAGGCAGACAATCTCTGAAGAATATTGATAATGACTGGAGTCATCCATCTTGTAAAGACACTGCCAAGAAGAAGGCAATGGAAAACTGCTTCTGTAGAAAAAATTGCCAAAAACAATTATGGTCATGACAGATGAAAGACCATGATCGCCTATGTCATAAGATGATGATGATATTACTATAGTATGACTCGCCCCTGGTCAGTACACAAAAAAAAAACTCATCAAAATATTTCCAGACAGAAAACAGAAACTCTGTTCCCATCTGCTGGAGAAGATGAACTCTCATCAAACCAGAAGATCAGCACCTGCATCACTAATACCAAAGGCTTCAGATGCCGAGCCACTGAAGCCAAAATTTCAAGAGAAGAAAGAAAACATGGACACAAAGGAATTCTTTTACCCACAATAAACTTACCAATAGATCGTCAAATTAGGCTGTGCTGTATCTGTTCTTATCTGTTATGGCAGTTCACGAGAATGATCCTGGGAATGAACTGGTTAATGCATGAGGAGCATTTGGTGGCTCTGAGCCTGTACTCACCGCAGTTTGGAGGAATGAGGGGGAATCTTTATGAAGTATACAGAATATTGAAATGGCTAGACAGGAGAGTATATTTCCAATTGTGGGGGAGACAAGGACTGGGGGCACATACTCAAGATACAAGGACATCCATTTAGAACAGAAAAAAGGAGAATTTATTTAGCCAGAGTGTAGTGAACCTGTGTAATATATTGCCACAGTTGGCTGTGCAAGCCGAGTTATTGGGTAAATTTAAAGCAGAGGTTCATAGATTCTTGATTAGTATGGGGAACATAAATTACCAGGAGAAGGCAGGAGAATGGGGTTCAGAGGGAAAATAAATCAGCCGTGATGGAATGGCAGAGCAGACTTGATGGGCTGAATGGCCTAATCCTGCTCTTATGGTCTTAATTTGTAACTAGTGATTGGTTTATATTGTCACCTGCACTACAATACAGTATTAACAAAACTGCCAGTTTTAAAGACAAATTTGCAAGTGTTCAATACATTTATCATTATCTTCAAAACTGATAGTTTGTTAAAATCAGATCATTTGGTTTCCTAAAGGACCTTGTTTGAGTCTTGTTGCAAACATGATTGTGAATGGAGTAACTACCCTTTGATATTAAGACTGTCTTTGACTGAGTTACCGTTTTCAATTGACATTAAAATCAAATGTTAAAAGAACACAAAAATATATGGATATATTTACATATATTCAATACATTTATTATTAACAGCATGTTTTGTGTTCTTTTAACATTTAATGTCATCTGAAATCAAGTTTTATTTGTAACATTTGTGCAATAAAATTAAAACAATTCTTTCTTACACACAGCTGATAAGCAAGGGCTTGCTTGGATGATTGAGATAAACTCCCATGGCATTGACTGAAAAATCATTTCTTTTTCAGATATCTAAAGGACAGAGTTTTTGGAACTGTACACCAAACCTAGAAATAAAAATTGAGCACCAGTGTTGATACATGACCAGAAATATGCTGCTGGAATAGCAGGTCAGTCCTTTGGCATTTGACAAGTTTTGCCAACTAATGATACAGGGCAATGATTTATTGTATATAGAACAAGTTAATGATGACATATATTGGGGTTGAGAGTGGAACAGCTTTGCCTAACTTTAAAATAATCTTTTCTGCTCAAATTATGTCATTCAATGTACTTCATAGAAGCATAATCAATATGATAGAGCAAAGATTGTCAAAGCGGTGGCCAAGCAATAAATTGAAAGGAAGAAAATAAAGAAAAAAACAACCAAGCCTCAGTTACACTTCTTATAGCCTCAAGTTGCCTCAAATTGTAAAAATAATCAAAATAATCAAGGTTGAGGCACATTGAAGTGGAATGGAGCAAAGCTGGAGTGGAGGCAGATCCACCTAAACTGAGAGTGAGTTTTGATCAATCTAAGCACCAAGCCAATTTCAAAAGGTCAGTACCAGCTGAAATGTGGCAGTGGGGCGCAGGCCCAGAGCATATTGATGTGACAGGGACTAGTTTCTAGGAATGGCTTGATGTTTGGATGATTTAAATGCCAGGCCAGATGGACTGAAAAGGTAGGGTATCAGGACTAGAGGCAAGGGTTGGGCCATTTCTGCTTGCTGCTCCGCGATCTTTACTTGGCTCCGTGCTGAACTGAGGTGGAAGCTGTGGCCTGCACTGGCTGCTCCGGGCTTCATGTCCATGGACTTCACGACATTTACTCAGCTCTGCACTAAACTGAGGCCGTGGCTGTGGCCTGCTTAGGCTGCTCCGGGCTTCATGTCTGTAGACTCACTTCCATTCTGAATGCTAGTGCTTACTTTTACTGTTTGCACAATTTGTTTTGTTTTTCCCTCTGCACATTGGGTGTTTGGCAGTCTTTTTTATGGGTGTTCTTGGGTTTTTTTGTTTTGTAGCTGCCTGTAAGGAGACGAATCTCAAGATGCATAATGTGTACATAACTTTGATAATAAATGTACTTTGAACTTTAAACTTTGAATACTTTTGATTGTGACTGATGTTGCTGCAGGAATAGCAGACAGCCCTTCCTGTGCATATGCTGGGAAATATGAAGTGCTGTCTCCCCCACCCCCCCATTGTACTCCATGTGGATAAACAGTAAACTGTCAGCTTCCCAATGTTCACAGCAATATCGTTTGGAAAGACCAGACACAAGATGGTGATAACTAATAATGGGCATATAATTAATATTCAGTAATCTTGGTTGTAAAGAAATATTAGCCAGAAAATGAAGTAACCATAAAGTGGGTTTTGAAGGAAGATCTGAAGAAGTTAGAGAAGATAGTGATGGCTAAAGACATGGGGGCAAATGATTCAAGACATCAGAAATGAAGGAACTGAAAATTTGTTGTGTATATGTACCTTTGAAAGACGTTACAGAAGTATCAGTGAGAACTTGATGCATTGGAGTGAAGTGAGGAAATCAAGTCGATAAAGGCAACAACGACAAGTAAAGAATTGATGCAGAAAATGGGCTGTGGATACTGGAACAGAAGTTTATGAAGAGTAGGGAATGGGAGTTTAGCTGAGAGACTAATGATTTCATGTGTAAGAAAAATACCAACGAATATCACAGCAGTTAATACACAAAGATAAACAACGGTTAATTTTGTGCATGTATTTTTATCCTGTGAGGATGTGACAACAGGAGCAAAATTCTGGGCTGAACATGATACACAAGCTATGCACTCGAGGCAAAGGAAGATGGAATAGGTAACATAGTTTGTGCTGAATCTGTACAAGGGGCAAGGACAATTCCTTCCATTTCCCCATGGTAAGTGAACTTTGATTTTCCCAGTGCTCAACAGGTTGGAACAAAGACAACAGACAAAAATTAAAAGCAGCAATCAAGAATGACACAGTCAAAGATTGTTTTATTATACAGTATATAATATCTTCAAATTTTGTTGTTACTATGAGAAATTTTAATATTCATTTCTATAAAGTCTGAAAGGATTTTAAATTGTTTTGCAGTTTTTCAAGAGTCAAGCGTATCGAGTCAGAAAGGATACTTAAAGTAAAGGTGATGAGAATAAATATAAAATAGCTTTGAAGATTTTATTGTCAAACTCAGGTAAATTGGTTTACATTTCAAGAAAATAATATCACTATTGTGGTAAGTAAGAAAAGGTTAAACATTTTTTCTCCTTCCTCAACAAAGTTGTGTTGAATTCAAGACCATTCAATTTATTTTTACCTTCAGTTATTGATGTAAAATGAAAGGACTTTGTTAATCAGATAATTTACCAGCCAGTAACTGGAGCCCTTTATGACACACCATTTGGCAGGTACAGCATCTCTTGATGGTGTTCTCAGGGGAGAGTCACCACCACAGCCTTGTCTTATAGTTCTCCAGAGACTACGCACAAGCATTTGATGTTCAGAGAGGTGGGACAGCTGTCAAAGGCACAAACTGCCTGTAGACACACAGATGGCACCAAAGGTAGTTCAACCTATCTATCACACACCTGAAACTGTGCTCCCAGTCAGCAGCTGTTTGAATTTTCTTACATGCAACCTCAAAGTAAGTTGGCCCGATTTCCTAGTATAAGCAATGTGGTCCTTTATGGGGTTTAGGTGTGGCAGCAATTAAACAGGGTGTTAACTCCTTACAGTGAATGAAGCAGTCTACTAGAGAGCAGGGAGAAATGTCAGAACACAAAGACAGCAAAGATGACTCCTTTCAGTATTGTCTCGCTTTTATTTCCCTGTAGTTGTCCCAAAGTTACTGGCAGCTATGAATGAGGTGCAACATGCTAATCGATTGATATCCATTGAAATTCTTTGACAACATGGGCCTTATTAAAAGGCCAAGGGAAAAAAAATAAAAGGTACTGTATTGTGCACTTTGAATCAGGGAGAGCTGATCTGCTGCCAACATGGACTGTTACAGTCAAAGAGCTGTGTGAATAAATGAGAATAACATCCTTGGGGACCTTTGGGATCAGTTTACCCTGAAACTGCACAGCATCACAAAGGGTCAGAGTCACAAGGTAAATGAAAATGGCTAGGAGGGGGCTTTGATGGCCGCAGCACTGTAACAGTAGAGGACTTGAAAGAAAACTTCATTTTTTAAAAGCTCTCTTTTAATGAGAAATCTATCTGGAAGAGGGCAACCCTTTCAGAAATATAGAACTGTGCTTCGTGAACAATGGCTCAATCTCTCTGTTCAAGAATTCCCATTGCAAAAAAAAAACAGCTTACATAACAACAAAAGTGGCTGAATATTTAATTAGTAATAGAAACTGTAAAAAATATGAAGAGAGCAAAGTTAGAAAAGATGTGGCTTTGAAGGAAAAATGCACATTAATATAGTCATGTCTTTTTGACATGGTAAGGGTAGTTTAATTTTTAGACATCCTCGGACTGTAATTAACTAAAGTCTATTTGACTAAACATATTTTCTGTCAAATGAATCTCTTTTAATTAGCTAAAAGCTATTCTATTTTGAATTCATCAACTATATATGTAGCTTCTCATTCAGTTTGTTATCCAAGACAGCTTTACCTTTAAAGATAAATTCCTTTCATCATTATTTTAACCATCAGATTTTCAACTGTCTTGAATGTTTCACTACTTATTAAAATTTAGACAGACTCAGTTTATGTGAATTGTTGAGTCCGTTTATAGATGCCTCTTTTGCCAATACATAATTTTCCTTATAGTACATTTCCAAACATACTTATGGAATTCCAAAGATTGATTAACCAAAATATGTAAATATAAATTCCAAAATTACAGCTTAATTATATACTTGAACAAAACTCACATTTTGAGAAGAAAGCTCAGCTAGGGGAATTTTGATTCCAGGAAGCTTACTGCAAAGACAGTTGTCCCCAAGGGGGCAGTATACTGTCAAGAAACGAATAGGTTTCTAAGATGTGCAATGTAAGAAAACTTTGTTCAGAAGCAGAATACGTAGAAGAACCCAAGCTGGCTTGGATCATCTGTCAGTGTACAAAGGAAAGCTGAGGCAGCCATATTAAATAGGCAAAAAAAAACAACAAAGGCTTATGCAGGGTCAGGTTTGCATTCTATAATAATTGTGCATTCTTGGCCTGCACTCCAGCAGCAATATTGATTAATACACTCATATTGCATAGACTACATTTTACTACTGATCTGCATTTTAATAAATAGACTTTTTCAAGCTTAATATCAGCTAGGATACAGGATACAGTACATATTAAAACTAAGATATGATGAAAGATTGGGAAAAAAAGCAACACTAGAACTAAATAAGCTGAAAAGTAGGGAGGGAGTATATTATATTTACCAGGATCCTATACATGTGACACAGGGTTTTTTCACACGTGTCCAGTGAGATTGTTAGTTCGTATTTTGTATTCTGTTGAACGAGCTGTTTCTGTGATGATCATTGCCAAAGTAAGGAAAATCCTGCCTAGCACCGTGCAGTTCTGTTCATTTGATCTGCAGTATATTCATTAAGGTTAAGCACCAAGTAGATTTGAATGTGCACTCTACATTAAACTAGACAATCCAGAGTCATTTAGCAATGTCTCAGTGGATTTGGATTCTATATCTCAATGAAGCATCGGTTCAAAGAGACTCAATGGGTGTAAGGGAATAAATGGTGCTCCAAGCAGCTTCCTCAGCCCCAGAGTTGGCCACAGTGCTTTGCTGTTTTCCTTTGCACTCCTCAAAGAACCAGATCATGCTGTGTCTTGGTTTCTCAGACACCAGTAATGCCACCAAACGTGATCCAAAGCAGTGAGAGTCAATAGACGGTGCCTTCATGGACATTGGATGACTTTGAAGCCAGTGCCATGTGTTGCAACATAAAGGGGTAACAACAAATAAGAGCATCACTTTGAAGCTATATTTTCCCCTTCATTCTTCAGAAGTTTGCTGGGACCAAAACTGAGCATGCTCACTACCTCGTTGGTTAACTAATATTGGATTAAAAAGTTGGTGTCTTTTCTCTCATGCAGATCAATACCATGCTATATTTAACAATTTCCTTTTTAATGGACAGAGTGGAATTTTCAAGGTTTCTTGTACTAGATAGAGAGTCGAGGTCTGTACTTGAATTGTCAGAAATGAGCAGTATGCTTTCCAAATACCCAGCTATTGCTGAGAAAAGAGAATGAGATTATCTACATTCGATAGAGAGATATCTCACCTTTTGTTTTTAGATCTTCCTGCCTAATCAGTTCTTCATTAAAGAGTCAAAAATGTGTCATTCATCAAGTTTCAAGACAATAGCATTAATTCACTGATTTAACAGGCTGCGAAGAACTTTGCAATGTTCTGAGGGTGTAAGAGGCAGCATTGTGAGTGAACTTTGCAATGTTCTGAGGGTGTAAGAGGCAGCATTGTGAGTGAACTTTGCAATGTTCTGAGGGTGTAAGAGGCAGCATTGTGAGTGAACTTTGCAATGTTCTGAGGGTGTAAGAGGCAGCATTGTGAGTGAACTTTGCAATGTTCTGAGGGTGTAAGAGGCAGCATTGTGAGTGAACTTTGCAATGTTCTGAGGGTGTAAGAGGCAGCATTGTGAGTGAACTTTGCAATGTTCTGAGGGTGTAAGAGGCAGCATTGTGAGTGAACTTTGCAATGTTCTGAGGGTGTAAGAGGCAGCATTGTGAGTGAACTTTGCAATGTTCTGAGGGTGTAAGAGGCAGCATTGTGAGTGAACTTTGCAATGTTCTGAGGGTGTAAGAGGCAGCATTGTGAGTGAACTTTGCAATGTTCTGAGGGTGTAAGAGGCAGCATTGTGAGTGAACTTTGCAATGTTCTGAGGGTGTAAGAGGCAGCATTGTGAGTGAACTTTGCAATGTTCTGAGGGTGTAAGAGGCAGCATTGTGAGTGAACTTTGCAATGTTCTGAGGGTGTAAGAGGCAGCATTGTGAGTGAACTTTGCAATGTTCTGAGGGTGTAAGAGGCAGCATTGTGAGTGAACTTTGCAATGTTCTGAGGGTGTAAGAGGCAGCATTGTGAGTGAACTTTGCAATGTTCTGAGGGTGTAAGAGGCAGCATTGTGAGTGAACTTTGCAATGTTCTGAGGGTGTAAGAGGCAGCATTGTGAGTGCTGAGCTCACTTTGTTTTATAAATCCTGCATCTTCAGGAATAAATCTCACTCGCACAATTCTGAAGTGCTCTTTAAGGCATTCAGTCATATCCTCAGATGGGCATCCACCTATAAACCTGAAGCTGTCCATCTTGCCATTATAAAAACAATTTCCTGGACATAACTATTTGCTTGGCTGCCATTGCAATGAATGTTTTGCAGAGAGAGGTGAAAAGTTGTGCACATCCAGCTCAGAATTTAGTGTCTTTAACAATTATGGGCAGTGATACCAAACTCCTGGCTTTGAATCCTGCCATCAATGCCCACATTTCCATGAAAATGCTAAGTTTCCAGATTGTTTGTTTTTCTCGTATCGCCTTGCATTTGTCCACAATCACAAGGAGTTATTTCTTACTTCTGTCCCGTCTCTGTCATCACTTTGCTTTTTGTTCACCCTCTTACACCTTTCAGCAATCCTTAAACAAGTGTTTGTATTTAGTGATCTCTGCAGTCTTCAGTCTTCACCCTGGGCTGTCAGATCAAAGACTTCCTCAGGGATTTCTGACAAATGTACAGAAAATGTTAAGAAGTAAAATCTAATGCTTCATGTGTTTACAAATGAAAACACGCACATCCCTCACGTGCACTCCTCCTGCTTACTGATGCAACTGGTACATGTCCTTTATACTGGAGTTTAACCCTTCGGCACTTGTAAAGTGTACTGTACTCTCAGAAGAGCAGTCCTCAGGAGGTGTTGAATGAAAGCCTTTTCCACCCAGTTAGGTGGAAGTAAAAGACCCTACTCTTTTGAAGAAAACATGGGAATGATCTCTGACCAGGACTTAGCCCACAACTATCATCAGCGTTGCTGCTTGTGACAGCTTTCTGCTCTGCAATTCTTACCTTTTAATAACGGCCATACAACAGAGGGGCATTGATTGAGAGCAAAATGTTTTGGAAAGTCCTTATGTATTTCTCCAAAAAGTGATTAAACCAGCCCAGCATTTTGCAATGTTTGTCCCATTCAGGAGCCAAAAGCACAGAATACTTCTGATGTCTAATTCATCAGTGAGACAATGGTTGAAAAGTCTTCAAATTCTCAGGCTCAGGTCAGCAACATTCCCCCGGTTCTCTCACACTGTTCCTTTGGCCCTGAAGGATGGAAATTGGTTCTAGGCTCTCGACGCAGACTAGTCTGTGTTAAGTTTCAAATCAAGTGAAACTATAATGAGCCACCACCTACGCAACTGACTCTTTCCAACAGTGAGACCAGTGGAAGTCAAAAATCAGCAAATGCTGGAAATCTAAAATAAAAATCAGAAAATTCTGGAGCTCAGCAAGTCCGACTGCATCTGTGAAAAGAGAAGCAGGGGGGTCGTCAACTGGAGGTATTGACTCTGTTTCTCTTCCCACAGATGCTGCCTGAGATTTTGCAGAATTTTCAGTTTCTATTTTAATAACTTAATGACTTTTGCTCTCATCATTTGCTGGATGAACTTGGTGGAAATTTTAGACAAAAAGGCTGTGAAGATAATTAGTTCATTCCTTTGTGATACTGTAGACATTCCACCAAAGATGGGCAATAGCAGAACAACAGAAATCCTGCCTCGAGCTGTTCAGCTGTGTGGAAGTTGCCAGTGACTTCCACATGTGATGCTGTTCAGGATGGGGCAACTTCATATGTTCCCATGAACTTTACATAAAGCCCATTAAACGTGCCAAGCTGGCACAGCCTGGGCAAAATGAGGGAGATGGAAGAAATGGCACTCTCTTCATCCAACTTGGCCACTGATTTCAAAGCCTTGATGAGGTCTTGAAGAGCTTCAGAAAGCCTTTGTGTGAGAATTTGTACTTGAGATGCAAGCTGGATCATAGATGTCCCTCTTTCCCACACTAAAGCCTCTCTTGTTCACCCTAGTGAGCAGTGGGAAAGGTGAGACAGAACCATCCCTGTTTAGTTTCTCTTCTCTCCATGCTGTCACATCTAATACCTGGAGAACTACTTGGTGGCTTCTACACATATGCAGATAATTTTGCTAGAAACATAACAGGAATCTAGCCTTTTGACATGCTGCCAGAGACTTCTCTTCCTTTAGGCATCCCCGAATCCAGCCCATTCCATTTTGTTATTGTAAGACCAGGAATAACTTATGAAAACAAACATCTTCTTTGGACAGCAATGGACCTTTGTCAACCAGGTCGTGGTGAGTACATTGTCAGAGAGAGTGTTGAAGTAGAGACACTGACATCACTTTGCAAGTATCTAGTCAAGCACTTGAATAGCCTTGGTATAGAAGACATTGGGACAAGTGGTGGAGGATAGGATTAATACAGAAGGGTGGCCTTTGGTTGCTGTGGACATGGTTGGGTTGAATGGCACTGTTTTCATGCTGCTGGGTTGCCTCTTTGACTCCTTACATGCCAGATTTCTGGATTCTGAGGTGCAATCTGAAGATTTTGCCAGGAGCCATGTAGGAAGTACATCAGGACAGATTGGAGGACGGGTGGGTTAGGTTAGATTGAGTGCTCCTTCCACATTTTCTATTGGATTTCAATGCGCTCCCAGCACAAGAGAAGCTGCCACTAACTTTTGTCATGCTACATTTTTGTGCTCAACTCTGAAGGTCATGAAGATAGTCAGAGAGCTTATGAATATGAAATGACCAATTTTTTTGTGAAACATGAGATGTGTGTCTTTTTGCTGATACTTCACTTCCATTATCTTTCTTTGTATCTTGTCTTTGGGTCATCCATCCCTGTCAGATTGGCAGCAAGACAATCTATTTATTTGCATCTGTCAATCATGACTGCTCCATTTCACATCATATGCAAGATCACTGTGGAAGTGCATAATAAGCTGCATTCCTTTTCTACGCTACTCTTACCATCTTATTTTAACTGCATCAGAAGAAAACTTCTGTGATTTTCACCCTAGAGACCTTTATAATTTTGTGGGGAACATTCAGTTCTCAATTTTGCTCACGACATTTCTATCCTGCTAACCACTCTGTAGTTACAGTTTATTCAGGAAATGAAATGTGGCAGTTTGACTCAGGCTGGTTTTCTTTGATCTGAATAAAAAGGCAATGGGTTCAGCCCTCATTCCAGGACCAGAGCACATGCCCTGAGAATTTCCTTTGGGTTTCTTCTGTTGTTACTTCTGCAGAAGTTTCAGTGCTGGAGAAATTCTGAGAAAATTCTTGATTGTAATCTTCACTGACATTTCACTGTGGTGTTGAAGGAGTCCTGTTTTGTGCTCCAAGACTGAAATTCCTGTTCATATTTGGATTCAGATTCATTTATTTATCACATATATCTTAAAACATACAACAAAATGTCATTTGTGAAAACAACCAACGTCACCCAAAGTTGTGCTAGGGGTAGGCCACAAATGTCGCTAAACATTCCAATGCCATCACAGTACCGTCACCATGCTTGGCAGAACAACACAGAACACAGCAAGCAAGCAAACTACAACAGCAAAACAAGTCCCTTTCCTCCCTCCCTCCCACCCACCCACGCATATCCTCCAATCCAGGATAGGCTATCCCTGGTCTCCAACCTCAGCAGACTCATGGATTTGCAAACATAGGGCTTTGACTTCCCCAGTGGACTCGAAGAATCAGAGCTCTGGGCATTGATTTGAACTCTAGTTTTTACTGATTCATTTACCTAAAGGGTCACCAGCCCTCGTTCCTCCTCAGGTTAAGATTTGGGGCTTTGTGAATCAGGTATTTTCTGGGCATGCTGAACAAACTTCAGCCAGCGTCAGAAGTTTAACTGGTTGCTTTTCGACTCTTGTATTTGTCATCCTTCTATGTTCAAAATTAGCAGTCACATCTGTCTTCAATACTGCACTTCAAAATATATCCCCTGGTGTTGAAATTCTTAGAAATATTCTCTAGACATGCATACCTACTCATGCACATTTAATGCAATCGCACGTGCTTGTCTTTTATTTGCAAATTTTCCTGAGAAGCAGTGTTCTCGAGGTAGATCACACTAATGAGTAGTTCTGGGGCAATGATTACCCATTGAGATTCTAACTGGAAATCACCTACGCACAATTACCCGCTGTGACTGACGTTTACTCTGAATACATCGTGCATTTAATGACTAAAATCAATTAAGCATTTAAGTATAACCCATGACAACTGTTTATCAATCAGAAGAAAACGAGAGCAAATCCCACAGCAGATTGGTAAAGAGATGGATTTAAAAAGTCCCCAGAGTGACATTAATGTTAAACGCATTTGCCAATCTTGTTTCTCATTGCTGCAAGTTTATGCAGAAGCAGTTCTACGTATGTAATGAACCTGAGTACAAAATGCTGCACCACATGCAGGAACTGATAGCGATGTGGTGATCACACATGGCCTAAGACTTCATTGCTACATTGTATCAGATTGCATTGGCCACTTGAATGGGAGATTGGAGCTCTCATTCTGTCCTGTGGTCTCCCTCACCTCTTTGGCAGCATTTTCTGCTGCTCACCTGCAAGATACATCTCATTTTTTTTGGTCACTTTTGAAACTTCCCCTCAGGTGTTCAGTGGGGGCACTAAGAATAGTCTCAACATACACTCAGTGACCACTTCATCAGGTACAGGAGTGGAACCTGGTGTGATCTTCTCTGCTGTAGCCCATCCATTTCAAGGTTCGATGTGCTGTACATCCAGAGATGCTCTTCTGCAGATCACTATTGAAATGCATGGTTATTTAAGTTACTGTCTTCTTCCTGGCAGCTTTAACCAGTCTGGCCTCTGCCCTCTCTCATTGACAAGGCACTTTTGCCCACAGACTTACATCTCACTGGATGTTTATTTTTCTTTTTTTTTATCACTTTCTGTAAATTCTAGAGACTGTTGTGCGTGAAAATCCCAGGAGGTCAGCAGTTTCTGAGATACTCAAACCACCCTGTCTGGCACCAACAATTATTCCATGGTCAAAATCACTCAGATCATATTTCTTCCCCTTTCTGATGTTTGGTCTGAAAAACAACTGAACCTCTTGACTGTGTCTGCATGACTTTATGCATTGAGTTGCTGCCACGTGATTGGTTGTTTAGATATTTGCATTAACGAGCAGGTGTACAGATGTACCTAATAAAGTGGACAATAGTATATGTTTAACACTCCAGAGAAGAAAGAACTCCATTTCTTAACATCAGTGTGTGTTAGGATTTGTTGTACCAACGTGATGGAATTTACTTTCCTCCAAAATCGAATGGGTATTAAGTGACAGTGATTCATCCCAACCTGCATAATCCCAGCTCAACCATACATAGCTCAGAGTCACAGCAGTTTGTGCCACTGACTTGTAATCTAGAAATCCAGGCTCTGACAGTGTGGAGTTCAACGTTCTTTCCATAACCATGTAGCTTTCATCCAGGTGCTCCAGTTTCCTTTCATATCCCTAAGGTTATTATGCAGATATAAATCACATCATTACATAAGTTATGGGCAAGAAGAATCAAAAAGGGATCTTATGGACCTTTGGGAAATAATACATTGTAGAGGTGTACAGAAATGAATGAGAATAGGGATTAATGTTATTAGTCTTCTGGGAACCAACTTGGACCCAATGGGGCAAGTGGCCTCCTTCAATGTCAGTACAGAGTGCGGGTAGAGAGAGCAGCAATAAATGTGTACACGATTGTAAAGGCTGGGTAGATTATTACTGACTTTACATTTTTCCTACTGTGTTGGTGAGTGGTGGGATGGAGGATGAACAAAATGGGATCAGTGTAAAAGCATGCTTAACGGTAGTGCAGGTTTGATGGGACGAAAGCTCTGAATGCAGATTTTGTGACTTCTTTAAGTAGCACGGAGAGGTGCAGGAAGCAATGTCAACAACTCATGAGCAGGACAAATGAGGCTCAAATGCACTCTGAACAATTGCATATGATACTTTTTATTTTAAAAATATAATTTGATATCATCAACACGTTTTCCACTTTTCAGAAATCCAACCAGGTGCTCATCTTAATTTTTAAAATAGTTCTTTGCATTTTTAAAATTGTTCAATCTTTTTTGGACAAACAAGGCTGGACATCTTGCTGGTTTGCAACATAATAGCATTGTGTGACATTTAGATGTAGGTTACGTGGCTTTAGTTATATAAGATGCAGAAAAGCTGAAGCTGTTCTACATATGGCAAGTGGGAGGTCACCAGAAAGGGTCTGTTTCGACATTTAACAAGGTGATACTCATCTGACAAAATATTTAAAACAGGGAGTTAGTTTTAGGTGTGATAAAATAAAACACAATGAAAAAGAGATTGATTAGAGGAAGCCATTAGAACCAAACATTAACTATTATCATCTTGGAAACTTTTTAGGAACTCCAATTATTTCCCAGCTGTTGGAGAGGAGCCAAGGTGACGAGTGAGATAGAAAGATTCAAGCCTCCACTGACTGAACATGTCAAAGTGCTAGTGGGTTTGTGATTCTTCTTTTTAAGTTGTAAATCAATAAAGAGGAATTGGTGTTTTTAACCTTCCTTCATATCTAATATAATAAAACATATTTGCAGTGTTTAATAACAGATCACACATAAATTCCAGCTCATTTTAGAAACTGCTGGATGTGACTTTAAATAAAGGGCACTTAAAATTTCAAAAATGTTCCATTTCATTTCAATGAAAACAAAACATCTGACAGCCTCATTAATAACGCTGGATAGCCATTAAGGCTGAGCACTTTTTAGCAGGTTACATCTGACTGAACACTGTTTCTTTCTGCTATCCAGCAAAAGCCGCTGTAACACCATGAAACTTTTATATCCCTGCTCTGCCACTGGAACAGTCTGCTAAATACTAATTGACTTATTGGACCAGAAAAAGACCTTCTTCCAACTATAAATACAAGTTATTTGTTCATAAAGTAACAGCCCCATGATCTCACAGTGCAGGATCTTTGCATGCTTGAGTGAAACAATTACTAATCGCTCAGCAAAATTCCACATTAGCCACGGGCCCCAAATTAATCTATCTATCTCATACATATTCTCATATGCTCTTATGACACAGAGGAGGGCAGCCAGCCTGACGAATTAATGCTGGATGTCACAGCACTCCTATCAGTCTTTTCTCTCTGTGTATTTTCCCCCTCAATCTATTCACCCTCATGTGTCCATATTTACCCCCTCCCTCTGCTCTCCATTTCTTCTGCTACCCATCTACATTAAGGGCATTTTATAGTGGCCAATAAACCTAGAAACACGTCTTTGGAATTTGGAAGGAAACTGGAGCACCCAAAAGAAACAGAGGAGCTGTGTGGCAATAGCCTTCCCTGCTTCAGAACTCTGCTGCATAAATGGTGAGATCACTGTGCAAACACTCCAACAAGAATACTCAGCAAGAGCACTAAAGCAGTCATTAACCCCACACCCTCCGACCTTCACTTAACATTAGTCAAAGAAGCACCTAGATCCAGGCATTCAGGATTCTCATTGCTGCCATCAGGGAGGAGGTGCAGGAGCTCAAAGATGCACATTAGACGCTTTAAGAGCTGCTCCTTCCCCTCTGCCTTCAGATACCTGAATGGTCCACGAACCCACGGACACTACCTCCTCACTATTTTCCTCTCTTTTTGAACTATTTATTTACATTTTTTCTATGTTTCTTTCTGCTACACTCTACTGCTGCCACAAAACAACCAATTTCACGACAAATGTCAGTGATAATAAATGTGATTCTGATTCTGATTTAGGTTATGTTGAAACAAACACTCTGCTGGAGGACTAGGAATAAAAATTGGAATTGGTTTATTATTTTCACATGTACCAAGTTACAGCAGAAGGTTTGTCTTGAATCTATACTGTTCATAGTGATCAAAAGAATCCACCTTAGTGTATCAGGGAATCATTTAATAGTCATATAACAATGGGGTAGTAGCTCTCCTTGAGTTTGGTGGTATGCACTTCCAGGCTTTTAATATATTCTGCCCCGTGGGAGAGGGGAAATGAGAGAATGTCTATGGGAACTCAGTGGATCGAGCAGCGCCTATGGAGGGAAAGGAACTGTTGATGTTTTGGATTGAAAGCCCGTATGACAACTAAGTAGAGAGGGCAAATGGTGAGATGGAGGCCAGGCTGTAACTGGTAGACCGGGGGTAGGGGTATGGTGAAGGATGCTGCACAGATGAAGCCAAGTAAGGGATGATGGTGATGGAATTGGGAGACGGCAAAGTTGGTTGGTAGATGAAGGTGGATGAAAAGAGGCAGGGGAGGAGAGGGTGAAGGTGGACACAGGTAAGAAAACGGTAGGGTATCAGTTAGCGCAACACTATTACATCATGGGGCATCAGAGTTCAATTCCAATGCTGTCTGTATGCAGCTTCAACAAACGTGTACGTTCCTCCCCATGAACACATGGATTTCCGTTTGCTCCGGTTTTCTCCCACATTCCAGAGACGTACCATTTAGCAGGTGATGCACCATCAATAACTCTCTGAGACGTGAGGCAAGATATCGGCTTTTATTGACTGGAAGAAAGAACAAGCAGTAGTTGACCACCATACTACATCCTGGAGACTGAGGGCAGGGGTTACCAGTTCTAGGACGTGATGTAACAGGAGCCGTCAGCGGAGAGGTAAAAGGCAAATGGATGAGAGAAGAGAGCTCATTGGTGAAAAAGCATGGGTGATGGGTGGATGGAACCAACAAAGGGAAGTAGATGAAAGTGGCTGATCTGGTCTGGAGGGGATAGGTATGGAAAAGAGCTCAAAAACAGGGGTACCAGAGGAGATCCAGAAAGCAAGAGGGAGGGATAACTGAAATTCAGACTCCTGAACTTTCAAGTATCCCTCAGCTCTGTTGTTTCCTCCCCTTCCTTCCTTCTACTGATAGAAATGAAACAGTGCTTCAACCCAAAACATGAACAGGTCCTCTTCCCCCACAGATGCAGCTCAAGCAGTTAGAAATATAGAAACATGGAAAACCTACAGCACAATACAGGCCCTTCGGCCCACAAAGCTGTGCTGAACATGTCCTTACCTTAGAAGTAACCTAGGGTAAGCCATAGCCCTCTATTTTTCTAAGCTCCATGTACCTATCCAGGAGTCTCTTAAAAGACTCTATTGTATCCGTCTCCACCACCATCGCCAGCAGCTCATTCCACGCACTCACCACTCTCTGAGTTAAAAACATACTCCTGACATCTCCTCTGTACCTACTTCCAAGCACTTTAAAACCATGCCCTCTTGTGCAAACTAACCCGGTTGAGTTCTTCCAGCCGATTGTTGGTTGGTTGCATCTGCTGCCTCTATTCAGGTTACACTAGCATTTTTATCACCAACTGTTCTCTCAATGAGAACTGCATAAAACATTTTATGTGCTATCAGTTAGTGGACAGGATTAACCAATACCATGAATAACAAATTAATATTAACAAAGTTCAGGTCTGTCACAGAAACTTTTAAATGTTTGTTGATTATACCCTTGCGTTTGAGTTCAGACTCTGAACTTCATAAACTGGGATTAACTTAGAATTGATTTCCAAGATAGCCATTGTTAAAACACTGGCCAGGCCATTTCAAAGACCGTCTTTTAAGGACCAGATGTTACCTTGTACAAACATATCTGTATGAATCTACAAGGACTGTGTAGTTAGCTCTCTCAGCTGTTCAGGACACAATTCGCAGAGACATCTCTTTGGTGCAGTATTCCAGGTCATATGTGAACACAGATGCTGCCGTTCAACTAAGACTAAGGCTAGAAGTTGGATCGCACTTAAAAGTGTATACTAAATTGGAGACACACACTCTTTGTTCTGGTGTTGAATGTGTGCAACTTTCAACCATATGCTTTTTACAAACTCATATAAGCTTTGGAAGCATAAACTGCATTTCACACAATTATTCTCATGAGCCAGCGCAGTCTTGGGGAAATGAATTATCACTAACCAGTGATGGCTGCCCTAAAAAACTCCAATGTGGATTTCATTGCACCCCCTATAATGTAGCTGATGAATATGCACATGGAGATACTGAAGACATTACCCAGTTTGTGTTATAAGGGAACATGGGAGAGTTCAACTTCTAATCTTTATGAAGTCTTTGCATGGAGCCTGTCCTTTCCTACTCAGAATTGATAATCAGATCTTGACAATATCCTTGATTCAGCATCTGTTGGCAGAGGTTAAAACTGTTGTTACAGCATGGGCAAAAGCCACCGTCTGAATGATGTAGCGAGACCTCAGACTGCTAATGTCCCAGCAGAACATGCTGCCAGCCAGCCTCACCTTGCAGAATTGATGATCAGACTACTGACATCATGATTTTGAGGCAGCTATGACATTGCATAACTGTGAACTTGTGTTTTCTTTTAGCACTATATACCATAATTTGCATGTTTTTGCTTCACCAACTTGTATAGTTTATGTATGGCTTATGTTCTGTGTTCTGTCTGAATCTACGTGCCTGTGATGCTGTTGCAACCTGTGCCTCACCACACTTCTGCACGAGACAATAAACTCAACTTGATGGTCTGCCTGCAGAAGGTGACAGAACTCTATCAACAATGCATTAGAAACACTTCATCTCCAGAGTCATTATTCATCAGTCAATTGGAGCTTGGGTCCCAGAGGACTTGCAGAACATAAGTTCTTCTAAAAATAATACTTCTGCCTCTCCTCTTACTGCGAATGTTGTCCTTGTCTTCATGACCTCTGATCCTACTCCAATGAGATTACTAAAGCATCCATTATAAGTGGCAAAGATACATGCTCTGCTCACTTAGACCCTGCATAAAGGCCACACTCCTGATGAGGGACTTTGTTATGAAATATTCACTCTGCCTCACTTTTCACCGATGCTGCCCGACTTGCTGAGTAGTTTCGGCATTTGCTTTTATTTCTGGTTGCAGTCCTCTGGCCTGCAGAGTGAGGGGGATTTCACTCTAAGAGTCCTCAACAAATCCTGTTAAATGGTACTGGAGCAGCTCACATCCCAGCAAACCAGAGCTTAGTTCTTCAGTTATATTTCCATGGTTTACAGTATTTGGAGCCAGCAATTGGAAGACTCCTCTTGTCGGTGTTCATGGGCTCCAAGTCTAGTGTCACCATAGTGCACAGAGGAGGCCAGCTGGAAAATCTGCCAAGCACCATGGCAGCCACCACTTCTTCCATCAAGTTGGCATGCAAAATCCAATTGCACTGCAAGGACTCCCAAACAGGCAATAAAGATCCCATGACACTATTTTAATGAAGAGCAGCAAAGTTATGTCAGTTTCCGGGCTAATAATTACTCTTAAAATAACACCATGAAAACAGATTATCTGGTTTTCACCTTGCTATTATTGCCATGTAAATATTAAACACAAAAGATTCTGCAGATGCTGGAAATCCATTGCAACGCACACAAAATGCTGGAGGTATTCAGCACTACCCTATCCTGATGAAAGGTCTCAGTCTGAAACTGTATTCCTCTCCATAGATGCTGCCTAACCTGCTGAGTTCCTCCAACATTTTCTGTGTGTCACCATGCAGACTTTTTTTACTTTCAATCACTTTACCCCCAGGGCAAATGACGATGGAATATAAAATCCATTCATCCCGCTGTGCTTTCCTGCCACATTCACTCTCTGGTCACCCTTTGTACGCATGTCTAAGTGGCTTACCTTTGAGTGTATCTGAATGACTCAAGATGTTAATGTTTACATCTGTTCTCTTTATCAGAAATATATTTTCTGTAGAAGGACATCCTGTTATACCTGCTAGACACTTAATCCTTCAACAACAGAGATTACACCTGAGTTAAGAGCTGAAAATTGCAGGCAAAAGCCAATGGAGCACCACACATGGACTTCATTTCCTAAAAGGTTTCCTTTACATTATTCAGCAGTCTAGCAACATACCCAGTATTGAACTTCCTAACTTCTGGTATCTCACTTCCTCTGCAGCCATTTTTGCTATAGGTTTCTGTCTGTGCTATTCTATCACCATTAGCCTGCTTTGACCTACTATTTGCGACTTATCACACTTCTTTATCCCTCTAACACCCACATTTAACACAGACACCCAGGTCCAAACCTACCTCAGATATTCCTTTTGTTCTGTTGACTATTTCCCACTTTCTGTACAACTTGAAATCAAACATTTGCGAAAGAATTGGAAGTTTTAGAGACAGTGCAGAGGAGATTTACCAGGATGCTGCCTTGCCTAGAGACCATGTATATAATGAGGATAGGTTGAGCGAGCTTGGACTTTTCTATTTGGAGCAAAGGAGATTAAGAGGCGACTTCATAGTGGAGTAAAAGATAAGAGGCTCAGATCAAGTGGAAAGCCACAGACATTATTCTAATGTTTTAATGACTGCGAAAAAAATTCTCCATCTTCAGGTCGCTAACTGTACCTATCATGGGTACTTTTTTTTTGGCCCACTTTCTTACTCAAGATACCATCTCTGTTTTGTGATATATGCTAGAAACTGAGAAGACAGAAATTGATCCGATTTATAATAACAAAGTTGGCCATAGACATCCATGAAGTAAGAAGGACACCTATATGTTTCCTCTTGTGTCTTTTCTTCCTTCACTAGGACGTATGTTTGCCTAGATATTTGATGTACTTACTGCTGTTGTTTATAGAAGGGTTGAAGGGGTGAAAGTAACTTAATTTTTTTTTAATTATTGAGATATAGAATAGACCCTTCCAGCCCTTCAATCCGTTCCGCAAAGCAATGCCTGATTTAACCCTAGCCTGATCATGGGACAATTTGCAGTGACCAATTAACTTACCAACCATCTCTACACCTTGGAAGGAAACCAGAACACATGGAGAAAGCCCCTCGTGGTCACAGGGAGAATGTACAGATTCCTTACAGACAGCAAAGGGAATTGAACCCAGGTCACTGGCACTGTAAATCGTTGTGCTAACCACTACGCTACCATGCTGCCCCAAATTTCTCACGAGTATGGTTGTATCCAACACTTCGAGTGGTCCTGGTTTTACCAGTATGCCAAGGTGACCTGTACCTGCTTGCTTTCAGTCAAGCTGTTTGTTCTCTTTCCCCTCTCCTGTTATTCTGGCCTCCTCTGTTACAATAGTTCAGAATTTTTACCTAATAGGAGTTCTGGTTGCTCTTAGGGTCTTGGAGTAAAGATCAGCTGTCATAATTTTTGAAGATAAGCTTTCTTTTGATTTTCAAAATAATGGTGTTGAAAAGGATAATAAGTCAGCTATGATGAAATGGTGGAGGAGATGCGATGGGCTGAATGGCCTAATTCTATTCCTGTGTGTATGATCTTTCACTGCATGTCTTCCTCTCCATCAATCTGTGTCTAAGGATTGCAGTAATTTTATGTAGTTTTCACCAGACAAGGAAAAATAAATTTGAGGCATATCACTCCAAAAAGAATAATATTCTGCATAATAGATTGGAATGTTTGAGTGGAAATGACTGCTGTTCTAATCTCATTGCAGTTTTACAGCAGTGAATTAGTATACAAAACAAACTGCTGGGTATTAAAAGCATGCATTCATTCTGTAATTGAGACTTTCATATGATAATATTTTGTTAATATAGCCATTCTTTCCTTAATGAATAATATTTTACTCCCAGTAATAAAAGATAACATTTTCAGTTGAATTATTTTCTTTATTGCTGAGGCTAGAGGTAGTTCTACAAACAGCTGTCATAAAATTGTTTGCGTTAAGATCTGTTCAGTATATTTTCATAAGTGCAAATTAATTGGAAGGATAAGTTTCTCTTTAAGAGAAACATATACAAAATGCTGGAGATACTCAGCAAGTCAAACAGCTTCTATGGAAATTAATGAACTGCCGGTGTGGACTGGGATACTTCATCAGGACTGGAAGGGAAGGGCAATCTAGTAGGTGAAGCCAGGTGGCTGGGGAGGAAATATGAAATAAGAAGCTGGGAGGTGATACGTAGAAAAAGCAAAGGAGTGGAGAAGGAGAGGAAAGTGTATCATGGGAGAAAGGAAAGAAGGAGCGGCACCCAAGGGAGCTGATGGGCAGAGAAGGAGAAGAGGTAAGAGGCCAGAGAGGGAAAATGAAGAAGCAAGGAGGAGGGGGAAAACAAGAAAATATACTGGAAGTTGGCATCAAGCGGGAGGCTACCTAGACAATATGAGGAGTTGCTCCCCCATCCTGAGAGTGAACTCGTCATAGTTAAAAAGGAGGTCATGAACTGACATCTTCAAGGAGCAGTATCTCAGAAAGACAGCATCCATTATTAAGGACCTCCAGCACCCAGGGCATGCCCTTTTCCCACTGTTACCATCAGGTAGGAAGTACAGAAGTCTGAAGGCACACACTCAGCGAGTCAGGAACAGCTTCTTCCCCTCTGCCATCCAACTCCTAAATGGACATTGAACCCATGAACACTACCTCACTTTTTAAATATATATTACTTCTGTTTTTTGCATGATTTTTTAATCTATTCAAAATACATATACTGTAATTGATTTACTTATTAATTTTTTTCCCTTCTTCTTCAGTATTATGTATTGCATTGAGCTGCTGCTGCTAAGTTAACAAATTTCATGACACATGCCTGTGATAATAAAGCTGATTCTGATTCTGGCATGTTGGAACAGCAGTGGGAGTAGGAATTGAAATGGTTGGCCGCTGGAAAATTCCTCTTATTACAGAAGGAGCTGATGTGCTCAACAAAATAGTCCCCAATCTATACCAGGTCTACATAGAGGAGGACGCATTGGGAGATCAGATTCAGTAGATGACCCTAATAGATTCGCAGGTGAAGTGTTGCCTCACCTGGAAGGACTGTTTGGGGCCCTGAATGGAGGTGAGGGAGCTGGTAAATGGGCAAGTCCTCTGTAAGTCTTTTTTTTCCATGTGCAATAGATTTGGCTTATTCAAAATCAAACAAAAAAAATCATGGTTTCTTCCATAATACAGTTCTTGCATAATTTTCAGACCTATCATTGATCTTCCTAGTCAATAAAATTCTATTTTCATCATCTTTTTTGTGTTAAGTCTATCTACATCTATTTTTATTCATTTCATGTACTTTGTTCTGTTTCCATTCAACTTTTGTCTATTTTGCTACATCCTGCAGGAAGAAATCCAAACTTTTAACTGAAAATTTTTCCGAAGTATAAATGATATTATTTCAATAACTTGTATCCTCACAATGCACTGGCTTCCATTTGACAATCCATCTGGTGGCCTGGCTAAAAATAGACAAAACTTATCCAAACTAAAGAGATGAATTCAACTGTCAGGCAGCCTAAAGCGAATCATACTCAACTTTTTAAGGCAAGTGGTCGAACAAGTGGCCAGTCTTCTTTCATGTTTTAAATCATCAGTTCAATGTAGTCCTACCAAATGACAGCTCTGATTATTTTAAAGAAACAATTAAGATTTGTGTAATTTTTGCTGCTGGAAATCTATTTTGAATCCATATTTTCCAAGCACAGTTTTGAATTTTCAACTTATAAGCAAACAGAAAAAAATTCCCACAGGTTCAATACTGTCTTATCGTATACAAATATGGACGTGGAAGAAAGTTTGTAGTCTTGTTTCTTGGATGAGCAATAGCTGTATGAAATTGTTGTGATATCAATATCTTCCACTTTTTAAGTGCCCAGTCTTAGAATATGACCTCTTACAAATTAGTAATCAAAACTTGCTAGTTAATGTTATCAGTTTATGTTACTGGTTATATTTGGAAATGTAATGGCAGATAAATGGCGGCAGTAGGAAATATTTAAAGTGAAATCCATTGACTAAACTAAACATGCCTTCAATATCCCCAGAGCTGTACCTCCTCACCAGAGTTAGTTATAATCAGGCTTTCTTTCAGTGATGCATCAGCGCAGCAAAATGGGGCCTAAAGAAAGTCAACTCAATTACCCCAGACCAACACTTACTTCAATAGAAAGACTGGGATTGTAAATGAAGGAAAGGGCAAAAGTGCATTGGCTGTAATAACAGAGGAAGGGAATTCAGTGATTTTGTTTTTGTCACAGTAGCGTTGTGATTCTATCACCATTGCACCATTATATGCTTTAAGATTGATTAGGTATAGATAACTATATACAGTATTGAATTGAATTGAATTGAATTGAATTTGAATTGAATTTCGGCTTATTGTCATTTGGAAACCACAAATGCACTGCAGTTAAAAAATGAGACAACGTTTCTCCAGAATGATATCACAAAAGCAATGACAAAACAGACTACACCAGAAAATCCACATAACGTTTGGCAATCCCCAATCCAGAGTCCAGAGAGGCTGCTGCGCATTAATATCGCACTACCATCTTAACGCGTTCCCTGGAAAGGAGCTCCAAATCCACCAGACAAAACAAGACTACCCAGACACACCAAGTCAGGAGACCAACTCTACCACCCAACAAACCAAACACTAAAGCTACAAGACCTACACAAAACCACATAGTTACATAGTTACCTATAGTTATAGTTAACATATAGTTACAACAGTGCAGACAATACCATAATTGATAAAAAAAAAACAAACCATGGGCACAGTAAAAATAGTCCAAAGATGTTAAAAGACTGTAAGTTTGAAAGAAACCACCACACAGTTTCCACAAGTCCTCAGGGTCCCAATAGACTCATCATCCCACACCAGCGGCAGAAGGGAATACCCCCGCTATGGACTTTCACGGCGCCGCCCGACTCAGCCTCGCAGACGCAGCACACACTGAAAGCTCTGCCGGACCCAGCCTCGCAGACACAGCACACAGTGTAAGCGCCCCAACCGCAGCGGAATCCGAGTCCGTCGAACCTCCGAGCCTCCGACCATCCCCTCTGGAACAGCTTCTCCGAGCACCATCCTCTGCTGAGCACCGAGTATAACCTTCTTGTTAATTCTAGGACAGCAAGCCAAAGGTTTTTCTATAAATCTGCTAACCCCTAAAGTAATTTTAATTACTCTGGATATGTATAGATTTTAGCAATTTTAGCTTGCATAAATTATTTAAATCCCTAGACTCCTACAACTATTGTTGAGAGTGCCTCTGAATACTATGATCTTCCTTTCCAAGTTTCTTCGGCTCCAGAGGAGACAGATCCATTGGTCCATGGCCAATCGTTTGCAATTCCAAAATTGTGCAGACATCCTAAAGTACCACAGTGCTGGCTAAGCAGTCAGCAATAAATGGCTGGGCCCTAGTTTATCAATGAGGTGAAAGTGTTGCTTTAAAACACCCATAACTCTTTTTTTGTAAAGTGTTTGCATCTTGAGAGCACTCAGTATGGCAGTGAGCACTGCATTTTTGTGTTGAATTCATTGGTTCTTTCAGCTTCTTCTACGACGAGACAAAAGAGCAAGACTTCTTGAATTTTCAAACAGCAGGGAATTCCAGCCAATCTGGAATATCAAAGTGTAGTTCTTTGTAAATGGTAACATAATCTATTCAGAAGGTTTGTGGGACTTACTGTCATGATTCATAATATCACACCATCACACCATTGAATTGAAGTACTGAAGCAGGTTTATTATCACCAATGCATGTCGTAAAATTAGTTGTTGTAAACAGCAGTACTGTGATAAACAATTTCTATAAGTTATAATAAAGAGTATTTAAAAATTTAAATTAGAGCAAAAAGAAAGCAAAATTATGATGAAATGTTCATGAATTCATAGAGAACTGCACAATTTGTTTTTTTCTCTCTGCACACTGGTTGTTTGGCAGTCTTCTTTTGTTTCTAAAGGGTTCTATTAGGGTTTCTTTTTTTTGTGGCTGCCTGCAAGGAGACAAATCTTAAGGTTGTATAAAGTATACATACTTCGATAATAAAATATACTTTGAACTTTGAAATCTGATGGTGGAAGGGAAGAAGCTGTTCCTGAAATGTTACATGTGTCTTCAGGCTCCTGCTTCTTCCCCGAGTGCAAACTGAAAGCAAAGTTGTTATCGCGACACCAATCAACCACTCAATCTATCTACCTAGTGTACATCTCCTTGTCACTGTCTGAATTTCTGGCGACAGTAATAGTGTCATCAGCAAATTTGTAGATGGTGTTTGAGCTGTGCCCAATCACACAGTCATGAGTGTAGAGAGAGTAGAACAGTGGGCTAAGCAAGATTTAAGTTGTGCCTATGTTGAAAGCGAGGAGAGATGCTTCCATTTCCATTTATTAGTCACTGCTTTCTGGGTAACAACAATTTGTGTTTATATACTTCCTCCGATGTCAAGGTGCTTCCTAGCAGTGTCATCAATTACATAATTCCGACTACACTGCTGCTTGTCACCTGAGACATGTTATGTTGTGTTTTCCTGAAATACACTGTTGAACTTCTGCTGTTTTAAATGGGCAAAAATGAGTCAGATTAATGCTGATATCACCTTTACCAAAGAAATGAAAGTATGACTTTTGAAAATTCCAGACCTCAATACTGACTGCTAGCTTAAGCCAGATTTCTATAATACAGCAAGAGGTTTTCTCAAACTCTTTGACCAATATTTCTTCTTCAACGAATGCAATCAAGCAGCAGCTTAAATGCTATTGTCAGCTTATGTGCTGAATGACAGCAGAGATCTTCCACACATCAGTAAATCATATTCCAATTATAAAATGACAGTTGAAGTGCTTTGAAATTTTTCATTGAGGTAAAGTGCCAGATTGTACCATGATTGTTATCAGTACTATGAATCAGTTTTGCCTAACATGAAGATTTGATTGCTGTCTATTACCAAAAAATTACCATGGTAAAGAACATTAGTTCTTGAAGCTTCATGATATCTTCCATAAGGTTTAGTAAGAAACTAAATTACAATACTGGCTCAGCATTAATACTCCTTGTGAATAAAATACAAACATTTGAAGATTGCATTGTTTAATCTCCCAACTTTTTATGCAGTTCTAATTATTCCAGTGGCTTCCTGAACAGCATCTTAACCTCCACATTGATGACTCTAGTCTTGTACCATGACTTGATGTCCAGATCCTGTCACACATCAACAACCTTTTTCCCAATACATTGCCATCAGATTTTGGGATTCCTGGTTTCCAAACATCTCACATTCAAAATGATCTCTGTCATTGCCCTAGAATTTCTTCAGAAAACCTGGCAATTCTGCAAGCAAGTCCCAAGCTTCCTACCACTGACTGTACACCAGTTGTGGATTCATAATAGGATCCATCAGCTGAACACAAACTTAGCCCAGTTTCCTAGTTGCTAAACCGTTAAATCTGCCTGCTACACCTTTACCCGGTTACATCTAATGCAGAATCAATGACCAACGTTCTCCTCAATACAGCGGTTTGTTGCACTGAAGAGAGACTAATTTCAATTAGTGCACTTTTTAATGACTAACCATGTTCACATAAATGTGTTTAATTATTTACACAAGAAATTCTGCAGGCACTGGAAAGCAGAGATTGGGCTACAAGACAATGTGAGATGGAAAGGTCCAGCAAAACTTGAGCAAAAGAAGGAGAATCTTCATTAACCAATGCCCTGAGATTTCCACAAGTAACTGAAGAGGTAAAGCAGCAAGCATGAAGTACTTCTGAAGTATAGGCATTGTTGGAATCTAGGAAATATTAGAAACATAGAAAACCTACAGCACAAGACCAGCCCTTCAGCCCACAAAGTTGTGCCAAACATGTCCTTACTTTAGAAATTACCTAGCGTTACCCAAGGACCTCTAATTTTCTAAGCTCCATGTACCAATTTAGGAGTCTCTTAAAAGTCCCTATAGTTTCCACTTCCACCACCACTGCTGGCAGCCCATTCCACACTCTCACCACTCACTGCATAAAAAACTTACCCCTGACATCCCCTCTGTACCCGTTTCCAAGCACCTTAAAACTGTGCCCTCCCGTGTTAGCCATTTCAGCATTGGGAAAAAGCCTCTGACTGTCCACATGATCAATGCCTCTCATCATCTTATAGACCTCTATCAAGTCACCTCTCAACCCCCGTCGCTCCAAGGAGAAAAGGCTGTGTTCACTTAACCTATTCTTCCAGTCATTGTAAATCTCCTCTGCACCCTTTGTATAGTTTCCACATCCTCCCTGTAGTGAGGTGAGCAGAACTGAGCACAGTACTCCAAGTGGGGTCTGACCAAGGTCCTATATAGCTGCAATATTACCTCTCGGCTCCTAAGCTCAATCCCATGGTTGATGAAGGCCAATGCCCCATATACCTTCTTAACCATGGAGTCATCCTGCTATCAGACCCCAAGATCCCTTTGATCCTCCACACTGTCAAGAGTATTAACAGTAATATTATATTCTGCCATCATATTTGACCTATCAAAATGAACCACCTCACACTTATCTGGGTTGAACTCCATCTTCCACTTCTCAGCCCAGTTTTGTATCCTATCGATATCCTCTGGCAGCTCTCCACATATCCACAACACCCCAACCTTTGTGTCATCAGCAAATTTACTAACCCATCTCTCCACTTCCTCATCTAGGTCATTTGTAAAAATCGCGAAGAGAAGGGGGTCCCAGAACAGATCCCTGAGGCACACCACTGGTCACTGACCTCCATGCAGAATATGACCCATCTACAACCACTCTTTGCCTTCTGTGGGCAAGCCAGTTCTGGATCCACAAAGCAATGTCCCCTTGGTTCCTATGCCTCCTTACTTTTTCAATAAGCCTTGCATGGGGTACCTTATCAAATGCCTTGCTGAAATCCATATACACAGCATCTATTGCTCTACCTTCATCAATGTGTTTAGTCACATCCTCAAAAAATTCAATCAGGCTCGTAAGGCACAACCTGCCTTTGACAAAGCCATGCTGACTATTCCTAATCATATTATGCCTCTCCAAATGTTCATAAGTCCTGCCTCTCAGGATCTTTTCTATCAACTTACCAACCTCTGAATTGAGACTCACTGGTGTATAATTTCCTGGGCTGTCTGTACTCCCTTTGTTGAATAAGGGAACAACATCCGCAACCCTCCAACCCTCTGGAACCTCTCCCATCCCCATTGATGATGCAAAGATCATTGCCATAGGCTCAGTAATCTCCTTCTTCAATGTTGTGTCAGGAATCACAAAGAGGCTATTGGAAGCAAAATCACAGCTGCCATTTCTAACTGAGGACTTCTCCATGCACTTTACAGTTCACATTTTCTCCATGGCGCCTAGATTTATAGAGTCATAGTGCAATACAGCGCAGATACAGGCCCTTCGGCCCATCCAGTCCATATTAACTGCATTGGCCACCAGCTAGTTCCCATTTCCTGCGTTCAGCCCATATCCCTTCAAGCCCCGCCCCTCCATGAATCTATCCAAGTGCTTCTCAAATGATACTATTGTACCTGCCTCAACCACCTCCTCTGGCAGCTTGTTCCGGACACTCACCACCCTTAATTCATTTAATTTTTTTGAAAATTTTTGAATTTGGCACAGTTTGTCTTCTTCTGCACATTGATTGATTGTCCGTTTTTTTTTGTGTGTAGTTTTTTTTATTCTATTATATTTTATTGTTCTACTGTGCATGCCTGCAAGAAAATGACTCTCAATGTAGTATATGGTGACATATATGCACCTCGAGAACAAATTTGCTTTGAACTTTGAACCTTCTGTGTGAAAACCTTGACCCTGAGGTCCCCGGGTCCTGCTGAAGGGTTTTGGCTTAAAACGTCCACTGTACATTTTTTCCATTGATGCTGCCTGGCCTGTTGAGTTCCTCCAGCGTTTTGTATGTGTTGCTTGGACTTCCAGTGTCTGCAGATATTCTCTTGCTTGTGATTTGTTCCCTGAATCTCTTGTCATTTTTCTTATTGTTTTTCTTATAAGACAAAGTCTATAGCTTCTCCTTCCTAGGTATAAAATTTAGTGTAGCACAGAAGGAAACTCAGTTACTGCCTTAATTAATCATGGCAAGATATTTTGATTTTTAAAAAATTCTCTTTTAGCTTCATAAGCGGATAGTATAGCTTTTCTTAAGATCTGATTGTTTAAAAAGAGTTTATTAACCAAACTAATCTGACACCAATTTGTAATTACTCTCCTCATGGACTATGGCAAACTTGCAGCCATTTTAAAATGTGTGTTGGCACTTACTTCAAAATGTATCCCACTGTGAATACAGTTATATTCTGGGCCAAAATGTCTTACTAACATAAACAGAAATGCACCAATGTGAAGGAAGCAAAGTATATGGGATATAATGTAAAATGTAGCAAGCACATCTGCACAGAACTTTGCTATTTGGTGGGAAGTGCTTGGTGGCATTTTGCTTAAACTCAATAAGCCCATTCTGTTTTCTTTTATATATATCGATCAGTGGATTCCAAAAATATATGAACTAATGCATTAACCACACTTGATCCATCACTGCATTTTCTGGAATCCTTAAAATGATTCCTGATGTGGGTTAGCCACTGCTTATTTTTCTCAAAAAAAGTACAACCTGCCAAACCTCTAAGCTACGAAGGAGAAGAGCCAAATATTGACATTTCCATTGATTTCTGGGGCAGCTGTTCAGCTCGGATGAAAAAAGTGCAATAATCTTCACAAAATCAGCATTTAGTAGTTCTGTTACTGGTATGTCAAGGAAGTCTATAACATGTAAAAAAAAACTTACAGTTACACGGAGTCCTTCTGTCATTGTTTTTGTGATAAATTCTCAAACTGAATTTAATTTGGAGCCTTGCTCCAGCAATTCACACCAGTATGTACAATAACTTAGACAAGATCTCAGCAATAAAACAAAGATTGCCTTCTCCACTTCCCCATGAAAAGACACTTGGCATTGGCTCAGTGCAGCTTTCAGCTCCATTGAAAAGATAATTGAAGCAAAGTTCACAAGACAGCCCTTCCTTTCCACAGATGCACCTTTTTACCCTACCTTTCATCTTCTCCTTCATTTGCCTATCCTGGTCCCAGTCGTTGGTCTTGCCTTATCTTGGATAGCACAGAAATAAGGTACTAATAAAAATAAAATTGGAGATTACATCCATTGAGGATTAAGTCCTTCAATAACATGTAATAATAGCTACTTTTAAGAACATAAGAAATAGAAGCAGGGTTTGAACATTCAGCTCCTCATGCTTTCCCTGTCATTCAATAAGATCGCAGCTGATCATTTACATCAGCTTCACATTCCTCCCTTAACTCCCAAACCCTTGATCAAAAAACTATCGATCTCTACCCTGAACATACTCAGTGACTGAGCCACCACAGCCTTCTTGGGTAGAGAATTTCAAGGATTCACAATCCTCTGAGTGAAGAAACCGCTTTCTTGCACTGAATGGCCAACTTGTTATTTTGAGATTTTGACCCCAGATGATGAACACTACAGCCGTGGAAAAACTGTGTAAAAATATTGCACATTTCATTGTGATCATGTTGCATTCTTCTAAACTCAAGCAGAAACAAGCCCAACCTGCTTAATGTCTTGTCATGCCAAAATCAAACTAGTAAACCTTCATGGCACTTGACTTGTTGGGAGACCAGAGATGGATGCATTTACAAAAAACATTTAATTGACTGAAATTTCCTAAACTAAAACAGGGCCAAATGCTTTATAGAAATTTTGGTCCATTAGATTCTCCGGGAAGATTTTTTTAACACAATAAAAGCAGCCTTGTAAAGTGAAGACATATACCTTAAATGATCAACAGTGGTATGGTGAAAATTCTTAAATCAAATAGTTGTCTGATGTGGCCATACTGTGTGATTGATCAGACTGTCTCTAACGCTCATATCCTCTTGCAACAAGAGCCAACATGCAGATTCTGTAATTGCTTTCTGTATCTGCATGCATTTGCATGTATTCTGTTAAGAAATCAAGTATACATGGAAAAAAAATAAAATGCAAATTATTTTGAGGGATCCCTGCTCCTTTGATCATTTAAACTGTTTGATAGTCTGCCCATGCCAACCTGAAAGTCAGGGAAATGGGAATTCCAACCTTCAGCGGCTCTGCCACTTAGAAAGCCAAACGGAAATTCCAATGCAACTGGCTGTAGCCCAAGATGTCTGGGTACCAAACCAAATTCCAACCATACCAGCAGACTGTCACCAAAGTTATGATTGGGATATGATGGAATGGCAATGATTTCTCAGGGCTCACATATCTTAACCACAACTTTTTTTAAAGCAGAGAGATTTGTCTATTTAAAGTCAGAAAAAAATATATATAAACTGAAATTTTTATACTGAAATCACCCACAGGTAATACATGACTGCTGAGTGTTTCCAGTATTTGTACTCTCAAAGTTAATTGTGACCAAATCCCTCAAGGAGAAAGAGACTTAAGCCAAAGTTACTGTTGATATTTTGCTCCTGTAGTGGATCATAGGTGTACTTTGGATATGGCTAAACAACGCTCTTAGTTTTCCTGTTGTGTTTTAATGACTGACATTTTCCGTCTTAGGAGGATGTGTGGTGCCTGAAAAACATGACTTACTCCTAAGGCCTTCGTGCTTCATAATATTACCAAAACATGAATTCAATGTATACAAAATGTTGTTTTCAGACAATGTAGTTTAAAAAGTAACTGAGGGTTATATGGATAGGGCAGAAACAACTGGATATTATGTGGAACATAGTAGTTCCTGAATTGCTGAAACCATGCCAACATCAAGGCAAGGAGGGCGTAAGATGATGAATGTAGGAGATGTCTTATTCAGACATCACACCGAGTAATTTCTAACTCTTAGACTCCAAATATTCTGTGCTGAAAAGCAAAAGCATCTGTTCAGCCAAAACCATGACCAGTAACTAATCATCCATGTGCTGAGAGAATATGCACTATATTAACAATGGAGCAAAATAAGATAAATGACGTGAGAGCAACCTCCTTTCTCAATCTAAGCTCCAGAGGGACTGATGGATTTGTTCACATTGAGTACACAAATTCTTAACACACAGAAACTTTCCCTGAAGTGCAGCCATGAAAGTACATAAACTACAACATCAAAGGCTGCACTGTTTAAGAAGATGTGACACACCTAGTCCTGTACCATCAATCCATCCAGAAAATGTTAACTTTTGGGAATACTGTGAAATTACTAAATACTTCAGCAGCACCATATGAACAAGTTTAATCAAACTTTACTGATTAACAAAGATGTTATTAATACTAAAAGGCTTTTCTCCGGACAACATTTTTCCACTAAAATAAATTTCTTACTTAATCCATGCCAAATCTCCTACTCCTTACCATAAGCATCAGGCCAGTGCCATTCAGAACTTCCTACCACTGAAAACCTGCCCGAGGTCACCATTGTGTGTACTGACCTGTTTTTTTATTTCTCTTCCATTGGTGATTTCCATGCCCAAAGCCATCCTGACCCAAAACAACAAGTCCTGTCAAGAATCAAGGAGCAACTTTATTTGCCATATGCATTTGCATGTGTAAAGAATTATTTATAATGTAATGCAATTCTATGGGAGAGGCCAGAGAAACCCCATATTCCAAAATGGCTGGAAAAACTATTTTGCTTTTCCTGAATTTCAAAAATATCAAAAGATTCTTAGAAATCATTGTAACAATTAAAACATTATTAAAACATTAAAAAAATTCAAAATAGTGTAAGTTAACATACTTGCCTTTCTCCTTCTTTGCCGATGAAGGATACCTACATGCTAGAAATAGTGGAATCAAGTTCCATCAACTTGATTTCTGGGATGGAGGATTGTCCTATGCAGAAGCATTAAGCACACTGGGGGTATATTCTCTGGAGTGTAGAAGAATATGGAAGTTAATCTCATTGAAACATATAAAATTCTGACAAGGCTTGATAAAGTAGATTTGGGAAATGACATTTTCCCTGGCTGAGATGCCTAGAATCATCAGTCACTGTCTTAAAGATGGATGGCCATTCAATACAGAGATGAGAATAAACATCTTAACCCTGAACATACAGAATCTTTATAGTTCTTTAACAACAGGGCTGTGGCATCTTAGTTACTCAATACATTGAGGACAGGGATGGACTTGATGATATTAGGGGAAACAGTTAGTGCCAGAGAGTGAAGAATCAGTCATGAACATTGAATGATGGGGAAGGTGTGAGGGGTCAAATGGCCTACTTCTGCTTCCATTTCTTTTATTTTTATGTTTTGCTTCTCAGCCTTTTCTCTACAATGAAATTAATGAGCTTATTTTCCCTGCGACAGGTCTACCACTGGGAGTACAACTGACAGATTCCTCAGTATAACTTCTAGGGAATATTAGCGTTTGCATTCTGCCACTGGACCTCAGAGCAGGAGGGAAAAAGCCCTGGTCAGAGCAACCAGCAAATCTGGGACTTACATAATCGTGCACAAATCCCAAACTTCTGATTTAAGTAGAGGGGTAGAATGTTCATGGACCTGAAAACTTTTTCTCCGCTCAGATGTATCCCAGTCCATTGAGTATCTAGAGCAATCTTTGTTTCATTTTTGGTGCAGATGTCCAGCTTTTGAATTTATCTTGCTTTTAATTTAGGGAAGTAATTACAAAACCACTAGTGTTACCCAACTGGATCTGGCCCACTGAGTTGTTCCTCTGTATGGACTAACAAATGCCTCAAAATGAATGGAGTCACTGGAGAGAAGAACTGGTAGAAATGAAGCAGCCTCTTTATTCAACAAAACGAGATACAGCAGGCATCATATTGACACCCTTTCAGGGTGGGAGGAAAGGTCTGCTTGGCCCAGACCTACATCTCATTTTGAGACCCTTTCAGGGTGGGAAGAAAGGCCTACTTGGCCCAGACCTACATCTCATTTTGAGACCCTTTCAGGGTGTGAGGGAAGGTCTACTTGGCCCAGACCTACATCTCATTTTGAGACCCTTTCAGGGTGGGAGGAAAGGTCTACTTGGCCCAGACCTACATCTCATTTTGAAACCCTTTCAGGGTGGGGAGAGGTCTACTTGGCCCAGCCTTACACCTCATTTTATGAGCTAAAGGTCAAAGAAAAATCCAGGACAGTAAAAACAAATCCATATTTACAATGAAATTTACACCCCTTTCTCACCTCCCTCCTTCGTGCCCATTCTACAGGAACCCAAATACACACAAATAATAAATTTAAATCAGTGCTCTCTCTCTCTCTGTCTCACACACACACACACGCACACTTTCTATCTTGCTCTGTCATTATGTTTATTTTTAATTTATGTTGCACACACATAAAGAGATAAATTGTTTGTTAATATATGCTTGTAACCATCCAACATGTTGATGCTGCAAAATAGCTACTTTTCATGACTTTTATATCCTGCTTATCTACAGTATGCCTATGACAACAATAAACTTGAACTTTAATTAATCTAACAAGCAATCAAAGAACTCCAGATTACAGGAATCTGAATTAGAAACTGAAGTTGCTGGGAGTACTCAGACAGCAGATGTAGAGTTGTTATTTCATATGGAAGACTGTATCAGAAAGGTCTGAAGAAAGGCCTTCTGATGTAGAGTCACACCATGAAATACTAACTCAGTTTCTCTTTCTCTACAAACTGCCTGCCCTATTGAGTGCAGGGACTTCAATGGACTAACCTAACTGGTACCAATGGTACAATTTTCCAAATTTGCCATATGGGGACGGTTCCCTGGAGCCCCTACTAAAAACTCCATTCACACTGCAAATAATTTTCTTCCCATTTTAGGAAATCTCATGTGATGAACTAGAATTTGTAATGAGGATGGGAAATATCAGAAAATTATGACTCACAATATAATAGTTGGTGAGAATGGGGTTCAGCTGATGAAGCAGTATATGAATCTTTGAATACCAGCAATTCAGTGTAAAGAACATTTCCAATGTCATTAGAATCAGGTTTTATAGGTTAGGGGACTTAGAACCTCAGGGCACTGAAGACGGACAAGTGATCTTTTACATTATTTTGAACTGAGTTGTTTCCACTCGATTCCACCCCAGACATCAAACTGGAGCACTCATCAAGTTCCAATTGTATTTCAGGAAAACGCTGTCACTGAACTTTTTGTTAGGACAGCAGTGGCTCTGGTGCATGGCTTGTGCAGAGCTCCTTACATCCTCATATCAGCTGACCTGTCAGGTGGGTAGATGATACTTCATGCATGTTCACTTTTCAGCTCATTGAATCCAATAATATGGAAAGCAGGAACTTGGTATTCAAAATATCGAAAGTGAAATATTTCCATGAATTCTGTTTTCTCAGGGGCTGATTATATTTAACCCTAAATGTATTTCAACATATGCAAAGAAACATCAATCTGTGTGACTGTCAAATAAATTATCAGTAGTTTTCAAGCTCTTTTGTTTGGAATTTGTTGAGAAATTCAAAATCAACAATCATTTGTTAATTCCTAAGATGCTCATCATGCCAATAACAGCCCATGAACATATTGATATTACTGAACACAAAGTACACTGCAGATGCTGTGGTCAAATCAACACGTTCAAACAAGCTGGATGAACTCAGCAGGTTGGGCAGCATCCATTATTATTGATATTAGTGATCACTTACTGATGTTTGTAGCATCCTCAACAATTACAGCTATGTAACCCTAAAAATAATTCTCCTATTTTATGATTTTGTAATTCGCATATAATTGTTTTGCTTACAATATCTGGAAAATACCATAATACATGTTTGACATGTGCACATCTGTCATCTTAATTATTCATTTTGTAAAACTTGAAAATTAGTATTCTTGTTTCAAATCTACTTCTTTTGGTCTCCTACACCCAGTTTGGCCTAACACAGTATTCTGCAGAGTCAGGAATCATATATCAAGCATTATTACCACATTCTTCCATGGAAACTTATATGTTTTGGTCCAAGTGTTCTGTTTAGCTTTAGGCCTCATCTAATCCCATATAATGTACACCACATACTAAATATCCCAGTACTTGAGACTAACAATCTTGCAATTTCAATGTTTTTACATTAGATCATGCATTAGGAAAAGACTAGAATTTTCATTCTTTGTCATTCATACATTATTTTAATCATAAATTTTGTCAGCTACTGTTTATTTTTATTTTGTCACATTGTACTTTACAATAACCGGCTATTTATTCTATTGTTTTTCAGGAAAATGAATGATCATTTTAATGTATATAAAATGATCAAAAGTTGAATGTATGGGTGAAGGAGAAATGAGCCAATAGATTGACAGACTCAACAAGAAGGTATACGGTAATGCAGGAAGAAAATCATTAAAAGGATTGCATTATGAATGAAAAAAAATCCTATGATCATTTACCTTGAAATTCATGTCAGCTATTGCTATTATGAAAAAAACACTGGCAAGTCTACAACTTCTGAATGAGGCAAACTACTGATGTCAAAATTGGATAGTGGGGTGCAAATATCCTGTAAAAAGACTGAGAAACAGCTTTGTGAAGGATTCCCTTCATCAACTGAAGTTAGCCCATTTGACAAGTTTGTAGAAAATAAAACCAATTTGGGCAACACAGTCGCCCAACTCATCAAGGTCTGCCTATCTAATGCGTGGTGGAGAGTACAGATCCATCAGTATCCTCATCAGTCACCTCAGAGCCAGCTGAATTGGAGAAGAAGTGAATCATTGTCTACCCTGGTGCTCCTTAAGAAGAAATTATAGATGACAATTCAGTCTATTATAAGGCACCAAGAAAAATAAATCCAACACAGCTAGTTTACTCTGTTGATTAACATTTACCTTTCATGTGAGTTACTGCTACCATACAAGTAGAGTTCCTATTCCACAAGGTATGTGTAGGTCCAATTTTTCATCAAATGATGGATTTTTCAGAGGTTACACAACAGCTTGCTTTGTAAGGGTCCTTTTAATGGATGATCAATTTTAAATCAGGGTTAATATCCTCCAGCATTTTAGACTTTACAAACTTGAGTATAAAATCTGACAGTCAATGAATCGAGATGGAACCTTCTTTGCAGTGTGTTGTGTAAGAAAGCTGTTGGAGAAAAGGCACTCACAGAACAAATGCAGAATCTAAATTAATATGCAGGATAAAGATGATTGTTAATGATTAATCTTTTATTTGTTGATTGAAATATTTGTCACCACATTATGATGTTCTGATATTAATATAAAATATGACTGAACTAGCTTTATAAAATTGGATGAACTACAAAATGACATCCTGCAAATTAAAGCAAAATGGAAAAGTAAAAGATACTTTAAGCCCGAGAGAAACTCAATGGTAAAGTCAGTTTTTACAGATGTTGTCTTTGTCAATTCACATTTAACAGCAAAGGAATTCGGTAAGTAAATTCTTATATGAAGCAGTACAGTGTGCATTTGGCCATGAACAACTATTAAAGTCACCTTTATTTCTAAATCTGAAACTGTTTGTCCCAATATGGGCCTTCCCTTCCTCAAGTGACTATGGCAACTGCATTTAATTTTATAAGGCTGAGCAATTAAGTAGATCAGTGTTGTTAATCTTCCCTATGCATCATTTCCTGAGATGCCAAAGAAATTGGAGACAGCCAATACTAATTGCTTGTCTATAATTTGATAGACCAGGTAGAGTGGCTGCCAGTATACTTCAGAGTACTCTTTAAATTGGTCCATATGGTTATTTTTCAATTTGTGTAGTAGTTTGCCTGTGACCTTCCTGGTGGTCACAACACTACGAAGGTTGAGAAATCAAAATCAATTCTGCCTTCAGTTCAAACATGTATTGTAGAAGATCTCTAGTGGTGAAGCATTTATACAACCATGGTAAAGCGTCACTAATTGGAAAGTTCCACTTAGGGGAATGCAAAAATTCTTGTGTTATGAGAATTAAAAATATTGTTCGTCAGAACCAATCTATTCTAAAGACACACCTTGCTAGTGTCAGAAAATATAAATCATGTCTTGTACTTAAGTGTCTCATGCAGTCCACAGATCAACAGAATCAATGTCTCTAATTTTTGACCCTTCACACCTATCTAATGTTTCCCACTATTTTCACTATGCACATCTATTAAAATCATATACAAGCTTACTATGTTGCACATACAATAAAATGAATTAAGAACGAAGAGGCATGAATTACTCTTCAGATGCTGGAAATCTTAAGCAACACCCACAAAATGCTGGAAGAACAAAATAAGTCAGGCAGCATCTACAGTTGATGTGTTGGCCCAAAACACTTTATCAGGACTGAAAGGAAAAAGAGACATCATTGAGCTTTGCAAACAATCCAAGCACTCAATGGAATTTAGAAAAAAATCTTGGACCCAATTTTGCTGGAAGCAAGGTTGGGAGCTCCACGCACATGGTCAGGCCGGTGTAGAGGGGACGGGTGGCTCTATTGGTAAAAATAAGAAAGAAGTGACACAGGATCGGAAGATGTGGGTAGAGTTAAGAAACTGTGAGAGCAAAAAGATCCTGAATGGAGTTATATACAGGCCCATAAACAGCAGCCAGAATGTGAGCTACAATTTAAAATGGGAGATAGAAAAGACATGTAAAAAGGGCAAAGTTGCAATAATCATGGGGGATTTTAATATTCAGGTAGACTGGGAAAATCTTATTCGTGCTGGATCGCAAGAAAGGAAATTTGTAGAATGCCTACAAGATGGCTTTTTGGAGCTGCTTGTGGTTGAGTCCTCTAGGCTAGGGGGATCAGCCATTCTGGATTGGGTGTTGTGTAAAAAATCAGATATGATTAGGGGAGCTTAAGGTAAAGGAACCCTTAGGAGAGGAGATCATAATATGCTAGAATTCATGCTGGAATTTCAGAAGGAGAAGCTAAAATTGGAATGCTTCAGTATTTCAGTGGAGTAAAGGGAATTATGGAGGTATGTGGGAGAAGCTGCCCAAAATTGTTTAGAAGGGGACACTAGAAGAAATGATGGCAGAAGAGCAATGGTTGTTGTTTCTGGGGAAAATTCTGAAGGTGACAGAAAGATACATCCCAAAGAAGAGTAAGTCTTCTAAAGAGAGGATGAGGCAACTGTGGCTGACAAGGGAAGTCAAAGAGAGCATAAAATCAAAACAAGAGGGCTTGTAATATAGTTAAAAATAGTGGGAAGGTAAAGGATTGGGAAGCTTTTAAATACCAACAGAAGGCAACTAAGGAAGAACATAAAGGGAGAAAGGATTAAATATGAAGGTAAGCTATCCAATAATATAAAGAGCACACAGAAGGTATTATAGATATAAGGAATAAAAGAGAGACAAGAGTGGATAATGGGCCACTGAAAAATGAAGCTGGAGTGTTAGTAATGGGGGACCAAGAAAGAGTGGAGAAACTTATTAAGTATTTTGCATCAGCCTTCTCTATGAATGACACTAGTGGAATGTCGGAAATGAGAAGCTGTCAGGGGACATAAATGAGTGTTGTTGCTATTACTAAGGAGAAGGTGCTTGGGAAGCTGAAATGTCTGAAGGTAGCTAAAATCACCTGGACCAGATGGACTACACCCCAGGGTTTTGAAAAACATAGCTGAAGAGATTGTGAAGACATTAGTAATGATCTTTCAAGAGTCACTAGATTTGGAATGGCTCTTGAAGACTGGAAAATTGCAAATGACACTCTACTCTTTAAGAAGGGAGGGAGGCAGATGGATGGAAATTATAGGCCAGTTAGCTGAAGTTCTGTGGTTGGAAAAATATTGGAATCCCATTGTTAAGGATGATGTCTTGGTGTTCTTGAAGGCTCATGATAAAATAGGCCAATGTCAGCATGGCTTCTTTAAGGTGAAATCTTGCCTCACAAATCCGTTGGAATTCTTTGAGGAAACAATAGGCATGATAGACAAAGTCAGTGGATGTTTATTTGGATTTTCATAAGGCCTTTGACAAGGTGCCACACATGAGTCTGCTTAACAAAACAAGAACACATGGTATTACAGGAAAGGTACTAGCATGGATAGAATATTGGCTGGCTGACAGGAAGCAAAGAGTGGGAATGAAGGGGGCTTTTTCTGGTTGGCTGCTGTGAGTGGTGGTGTGCTGCAGGGGTCAATGTTTGGACTACTTCGTTTCCTGTTTTAGGTCCAAGATTTCAATGAAGGAATTGATGGCTTTGTGGATAAGTGGAAGGGCAGGAAGAGCTGAGGAAGTTGTATATCTGTAGAAGGATTTAGACCAATGGGGATATGGGCAAAGAATGAGAGATGGAATATAATGTAGGGAAGTGCACGGTCATGCACTTTGGCAGAAGGAATAAAGGCCTGAACTATTTTCTAAACAGGGAGAAAATTCAAAAATCAAAGGTGCAAAGGGACTTGGGAGTTCTCATGCAGGATTCCCTGAAGGTTAAATAGCAGGTTGAATGTAAGGTAAATAAGGCAGATGATACGTTAGCATTCAGAATTCAAAATCAGGTTTATTATCATTGGCATGTGACATGAAATTAGTTAACTTAGCAGCAGCAGTTCATTGCAATATATAACCTGGCAGACAAAAAATAAATAAAAATAATAATAATAATAAATAAACAAGTAAACCAATTACATATGTTGAATAAATTAAAATAAAACACACAAAAACAGAAACATTGTATATTAAAAAAAAAGTGAGGTAGTGTCCAAAGATTCAATGTCTATTAGGAATCAGGTGGCAGAGGGGAAGAGGCTATTCCTGAATTGCTGAGTGTGTGCCTTCAGGCTTCTGTACCTCCTACCTGATGGTAACAGTGAGAAAAGGACATGCCCTGGGTGCTGGAGGTCCTTAATAATGGACGCTGTCTTTTTGAGACACCCTAAAGATGTCCTGGGTACTTTGTAGGCTAGTACCCAAGATGGAGCTGAGTAGACTTACAACCTTCTGCAGATTCTTTCGGTCCTGCGTAGTAACCCCTCCATACCAGACAGTGATGCAGCCTGTCAGAATGCTCTCCATGATACAACTATAGAAGTTTTTGAGTTTATTTGTTGACATTCCAAATCTTTTCAAACTCCTAATAAAGTATAGCCACAGTCTTACCTTCTTTATAACTACATCAATATGTTAGGACCAGGTTAGATCCTTAGAGATCTTAACACCCAAATCTTAAACTTGAAGCTGCTCACTCTCTCCATTTCTGATCCCTCTATGAGGATTGGTATGTGCTCCTTTGTCTTACCCTTCCTGAAGTCCACAATTAGCTCTTTTGTCTTACTAACGTTGAGTGCCAGGTTGTTGCTGCGGCACCACTCCACTAGTTGGCATATCTCACTCCTGTACGCCCTCTTGTCACTACCTGAGATCCTACCAACAATGATTGTATCATCAGCAGATTTATAGATGGTATTTGAGCTATGCCCAGCCACACAGGCATGGGTATAGAGAGAGTAGAGCAGTGGGCTAAGCACACACCCATGAGGTGTGCCAGTGTTGATTGTCAGCAAGGAGGATATGTTATCACCAATCCATATAGATTGTGGTCTTCCGGTTAGGAAGTTGAGGATCCAATTGCAGAGGGAGGTACAGAGGCCCAGGTTCTGCAACTTCTCAATCAGGATTGTCAGAATGATGGTATTAAATGCTGAGCTTTAGTCAATAAACAGCATCCTGACATAGGTGTTTGTGTTGTCCAGGTGGTCTAAAGCCGTGTGACGAGCCATTAAGATTCCATCTGCCGTTGACCTATTGTGGCAACAGGCAAATTGCAATGGGTCCAGGTCCTTGCTGAGGCAGGAATTTAGTCTAGTCATAGCCAACCTCTCAAAGCATTCCATCACTGACAATGTGAGTGCTACTGGATGATAGTCATTAAGGCAGCTCACATTATTCTTCTTAGGCACTGGTATAATTGTTGCCTTTTTAAAGCAAGTAGGAATTTCCGACCGTAGCAGTGAGAGGTTGAAAATGTCCTTGAATACTCCTGCCAGTTGGTTGGCACAGGTTTTCAGAGCCTTACCAGGTACCCCATCGGGACCTTCGGCCTTGCAAGGGTTCACTCTCTTTAAAGACAGTCTAACATCGGCCTCTGAGACAGAGATCACAGGGTCATCAGGTCCAGCAGGGATCTTCACAGCAGTAGTTGTGTTCTCCCTTTCAAAGCGGGCATTGAAGGCGTTGAGTTCATCTGGTAGTGAAGCATTTTTGCCATTCATGCTATTGGGTTTCGCTTTGTAGGAAGTAATGTCTTGCAAGCCCTGCCAGAATTGTCATGCATCTGATGTTGCCTCCAACCTCATTCGAAATTGTCTCTTTGCCCTTGAAATAGCCTTCTGCAAATCATACCTGGTTTTCTGATACAGGCCTGGGTTGCCAGACTTGAATGCCACAAATCTAGCATTCAGCAGACAATGTACCTCCTGGTTCATCCACGGCTTTTGGTTTGGGAATGTGCAATAAGTCTTTGTGGACACACACTCATCCACACAGGTTTTAATGAAGTCAGTAACAACCGCAGCATACTCATCCAGGTTCGAAGATGAATCCCTGAATACAGGCCAGTCCATCGATTCAAAGCAGTCCTGCAGGCGCTCCTGGGCTTCCCTTGTCCATAGCTTCTTGGTCCTCACTACTGGTGCTGGAGTCTTCAGTCTCTGCCTGTACTCAGGGAGTAGAAGTACAGCCAGGTGATCAGACTTCCCAAAGTGAGAGTGTGGAATAGCACGGTAGGCTCTCTTGATTCATTTCAAGAGGACAAGGATACAAAAGCAAGAATGTAATGTTGAATATTTATTAGGCTTTAGTCAGACTGTACTGGAGTATTATGAGCAGCTTTGAGCCCCTTACCAAAGAAGAGATGTGCTAGCATTGGAGAGAGTCCTGAGGAGGTGCACAAAAATGATCCCAGAAATTAAAGGATTAACATAAGAGGAACATTTGATGGCTCTGGGCCTGTACTCACTGAAGTTTAGAAAAATAAGGGGGAATTTCATTGAAACCTATTGAATAAAGATCTGGATAGAATGGATGTGGAGAGGATATTTCCTATAGTGGAGGATTCTAGGATCAGAGATCACAGCCTTAGAATTCAGGGACAATTGAGGGAGAATTGAGGTCCACTTACAACAGAGATGAAGAATAATTTCTTTAGCCAGAGTGTGCTGAATCTGTAGAATTCATTGCCACAGGCTACTGTGCAGGCTAAATCATTGGTTGATTTAACACAGAGGTTGATAGGTTCTTGGTTAATCAGGGCATCAAAGTTTACGGGGAGAAGGCAAGAGAATGGGGTTGAGTGGGATAATAAATCAGCCGTGATGGAATGGCAGAGCAGACAATGGGCTGAATGGCCTAATTCTGCTCTTAGGTCTTTTGGAAAAGCATGCAGTAAGCTTATCCAAATAGATCTCTAGCAAATTTACTGGTGAATCATTTCTTGAATTTTGTGCCACTTCAGAAAAGGGACAAAATTCAAAGCCTCTTTGACTGCAGTCAAGGACATAACACAAAATGGAAGGTAATTTCAAGTTTTCTAATTATTTATTTGGTATATATTATGAATTATTTTACCTGATGTTATTTCTATTTCTTTTTCAGATAATATATATTTTTAATTATTTCCTTTACTTTCAAGTATTTTTGCATACCAAAAAGCATTTTGAAAAGTACTTAAAAATTCTCCTTAGTTTTAAGCATTGGCAGAATTGGAGTGCTAGTCTATACCTGCTGGGATGTTTCAGTAACAGGGCTTCCACTTTGCATCATGGAAGAATCATATCACTGACTCCAGGGTATTTCAATCCAGCAAGGTAAATCTTCAGGATCGGCGCTGCTAAGCTTGGCCAGTGATTCCATATGACAGGCCAGCATCAGAATTCAGTATCAAGTTTAAGATTTTATTGGATTCTGATTGCTCATCTATTTCTTTGACTAATTCCCTGAGTCTGAAGCACTTTGAGCCACCACTGGCCTCAAAATAGTATCATGTAGTTTGATGTTTATGTGTATTAATCAATCACACCCTCTGATGGGATTAGAGTGCCTTCTCTAAATCCGTGATTATCATTCTAAGTTAATTTGCCTCACGATGCATTAATACAGAGTGGATTTCTCCAGTATCACAGAATACATATCTGAATACCGGCTCCACAAAATTCATTGTTTACAACTGCTCAGCATGCAATGTGAGCCCTATGTTAAAAGTAGGTCTTCAGAAGGAAAGCAATTGAAAAGGGGACACCCCTGAGCAAGTATCTTCTTCTAAATCTAGGTGCTGGCTTCAGGTAGGTGCCAGTAATAAACTGTATTCCTCCCTTAGACCCCTTGCTCCTCCCCCCAATCCAGTCCTAATCTCAACATGATCACACCTGAACCATAGTAACTCAAATGCCCCATTCCCCACAACCACGCACATCTCCAAAATCCATCAGAAACTCACTACATGTCCTGCCCAACCTTTGAAGCTCCCACAATTACCCCAGAAATGAATGCCCAGCCTATCACCATCAAACTGAGCATTTCTCAATTTTGCACCCTCTGCTTCCCAACCCAGATCTCCAGCCAGTAGCTCAGATATAACATCGGTTGCTAAGAATGAACAACCAAAATCACTCATAAAGCTAAAACAAAAAACAAAATGTGCAGCAGATCATTAAGCTAGAGAAAAATAAGATCATCATTGCTTTTGTTTTAAAATGCCCATAAAACAAACTGCATATCCAGCATTTCTTCACTCAATTGGTATAGTATTAGTTCTTCTTTCTGAGTCAGAGATTTTCAGATAGAATATCTCAGCATAGTAGATGTGAACACCTACCCTGATATTATAGCAGGATTTTCAGCATAGAAAACAAGTCAGAACTTAAAAAGTCCTAATTAACTAGCCCACAAGAAATTATTTTCACTCAGGTTTGCACCGACCACAGTTCATTTTCTATTCTAGATAAAAACACACCAAAACTTTTTAACTATACGTCATCAAGTATTGATAATATTAACCCACAGTTAAGCAGAAAGTTTCACTGCTTTTCTGCCAAACTGAAGGGCATTGGGATCTCTTTGGAAGGAATCTGAAAATCAATTACTTTTACTGTCGGTGATAAAGGACCAGCTGATTATTCTAATTTCCCCAACTAATATTATTATAATGATTTCTAAAATGATCAAGTGACTATGTACCACTGATTACTAATTACAATCGCTAAGGTAAGTTCCATACTTATCATCTACTTTTTGATGCAATTCTCTCATTCCCCCCAACCCTTTGACAATTCTGGCCCTAATTCCCTCCATGTTATTCATAATCCCAAATAATAATTGGTCTTGACCCTCTAATGATATAAAGTCTGTGATGATCTGAACTGAGACCTTTATCTTAATTGCATATCCTACTCCACCTCAGTCTTCTGATGGTCAGCTAGACCCCACTCAGACGTCAAGTAGAATTCTGACTTCCTGTTCTCCCTATTGACCCAACCTTAGCCCATACTCTATTTTCTATGCTTTTCATTGGAAAAGCTAAGCTTTGGGCACTGTGAAAGACATGATTTTCAGTCCAACATGTTTGTTAATATCCAATATTGGTGGTGTCTCTTCAATGATACTTCCCAATATTAGTCTGTCCACCAGGCTAAAGGTCAAGCAGTAAATGATAACAATTACATTCCCACATATATTTATATACTAAAACTGGAGAAAATTAAATAAAATAGTTGATAAACTGAATAACTAATACATTACTTTAAAAATTAGCCCTCTCCTTTTCACACACCTTATATTTATCAAACTTTACATTTGCAAAACTTAGCTTAAATAATGATGAGCTGTCAAAACTTATAATTGTGCTGATGGGAAGGATTTGTTGTTTGGCCAGATGTCATGTCATTAAAAAATAAAGCAAACAAATTACTCAGCTTTAGTAACACACATGAAATATTGGAGAATTTTAACAAGTCAGGTGACATCTATTGAGGGGAGTAAACAGTAGACTTTTTGGGCTGACACTCTTTATCGGACAGGAGCGGAGCAGAAGCCAGAGTAAGTAGGTAAAAGTAGGGGAAGGAGTACAGCCAGCAGGTGATAGGTGAAACCAGGTGAGGGGGAAGGTGGGTGGGTGGTGAAGTGGAGATGAAGTAAGAAGCTGGGAGGGGATAGGTAGAGGAGGTAAAGGGCTGTAGAGAAAGGAATCTAACAGGAGAGGACAGAGGACCAGGGAAGAAAGTAGAAGAGGAGGGGAAACAGAGGGGGGTGTCGGGGTGGTGAGAAGAAGTGAAAAGGTTAGAAGGTAACCAGAATAAAGAATGGAAAAAGAGAGATGAGAAAAGGGGAGAATTTTTGGAAGTTAGAGAAATCATACCACCTGATTGGAAGCTACTCAGACGGAGTACAAGGTGTTGCTGCTTCTACCTGAACGTAGCCTCAGCATGGCAGCAGAGGAGGCAATGGGCAGACATGTCAGAATCCAAATAGAAAGTCAAATTGAAATGGGTCGCCACCAGGAAATCCTTACTTTTGAGGTGGACAGTGCAAACATGCTGGAAAAATGGTCCCCCAATCTGAGTCCGGTCTCACTGATGAACAGGAGGCCACACCAGGAGCTCCGAATACAATAGATGACTCTGACAGTCACGTACGTGAAGTGTCACATATTGCTCAAGATTTTCATCATCAGCAGAATCTTGTGTTTGCCGTTCAGTTTTAATGAAGCTTGTTGAATTTTAAGGATGAAAAAAGAACCTGCTTTAATGTCGATCTGACTGGGTGCTTCACAATAGCCATGTAATGTGTCTCATCCTTTTTTTTGCTAAAGAAAACCTTGTTGCTGGTAGCAATCTGACCTTGGTAAGAATGAAAAGGGTTACCTCTTTTCTCCTTTTCCTTCTCGGTGGTCAGTCATTGCCAATTTCCCTCTGAAGCAGAGAGTCCAGACACTTCACTATCCCTTTTCTTTCCCAGCTATTGCACAGAGGTGCTATTATAAAGAGTGCACCTGTGGAAATTACCTGTGACCTTTCCCATGGGTACTTGCAAGGACCTTTACCCCTACCACCCCTGCCTTACGATAAGAATAAAGAAATTAGCATTTCATTCTTCCACTTATTCCTTCATTAGAATGCTGGCTGGTGAAATAGTAAGAATAAGACAGTTATTGAAGAAGCCTAGAGATCAGACAAGCATGGCTGAGTCCAATGAAGAAATCCGATAATGAAATAAGATGCTTTGCAGATCTGTCTGTAGTGATTAGTCTTTTGAATGCTTGAATTAATATACATGCAACAGGGAGGCCTATTGTACAGACATAGCCACCACTTACCTTTGTATTCTTCTAGCTAATGAGGAACATAATAGATTGGCTGTTTACAAATGTATTTTAAAAGCTCTCTGCTGTACTTATGTTAATGTGCCACAGCGGAACTTGAACTTGGTCCAGTCTTTATCCACAGAGGTATGCAGAACTACAAAGCTCTGTTTTATAACTGCTCCAATCAATTCCAGAAAATGCTGTGGTTCAACAAGTTTTTCCTTCTTATTGAGAACCGACTATACCTTCACCATTTGTCTTTTAAGAACGGTGATTCTAAATCTCAAAACAATTAAGAACAAAAAAGACTTTGCACATTCAGCGGGAACTATGTAATTGGACGTTGGCAAGCATGGTATGATTACACAGAGCAAAATATGAGTCATAGAGAGACATACACGGAAACAGGCCGTTCAGCCCACCAACTATCAACCACCCCTTTACTCCCATCCTACATGAATCCTATATGCATTATATGGCTATTTTGACAAATAATAAATAAATCCCATCTGAATACACTGAAAATGGATAATGATAACTTTGCCTTTGGGAGTCACCTGAGATATTTACAATAAAAAAAAATCATTTTGTGCAGCATTGGGGGCATTGCACAGGAACACAACAGGCTACAGAGTGTCGTGGATGATTCCTGATCCATCATGGGCACAGCTCTTCCCACTATTGCCAATTAAAACCTCAGGAAATTGGCATTTATTATCAAGAATCTGGGCCATGTCCTCTCCTCACAGCTACCATCAGGTATAGAAGCCTGAAGTCCCACAGCACCAGGTTCAGGGGCAAGAATTTCCATTTTTACAGCTACCTTTTAATGACTATCAGGTTCTTGAGTTGACTTGCATAACCATAGCAACGGCATACTACGTATCAGATTTTGAACAACCATGGACTTGCCTTTGATTGTGTCTTTGTTTTATTTTCACACTTAAATAAATAATGTGTAATTGATGTTCTGTCTGTTGTCTGTACCCATATACCTTGATCCTGCTGCAAATGCTTTTCATTGCAATGTACATCACTGTAATTTTGAACATGGCAATAACTTCAAACTGACCGGATTTGATTTGACCCAATTCCCTTCACTAGCACATAATGGAGGGGAAGCTGAAAGTCACATTGTTGCACAGTGGCCTGAGCTAGAGATGTATAGAGGCCAACGAGAGATATGATTACAGAAGCATGAATGTACCTATCAATCCAAGGTGAATAGCTAACCAGATGCAAAGAATGGCTGGACTGTGGAATAGATGATGGCTGTCATACCAATGAAGAAACTCGTTTCTTCGGTCTTGGTTGATGTCTTCAACAGGCACCCTGAACACTCAGTCGTACTGTATTACACTTTATTCTCAAGGTAAGGCTGAAGCTGAAAAGGTTGTATGTTTTTCCTGTCTCTAATTGCCCCGAGGAGACAATGATGATCCAGTGTCTCGAGCGTAATGAGCGTTTTTACAACCAAATAACTTGCTTGGCCCTTTCGGCAGCATTTAAGTGTCGTGCATGTATCATGTGTATGTCAAACCAAGCGAGGTTGTGCAACAGGTGTCCCTTCCCCAAAGGGCATTAATGGATTTTCATAGCAAGTCTGCATCATGCAGTTCTGTTCAGAAACATGACAGAAAAGTGTGCTCAGTAAGGATAATGGAAAACAGTGTAGTCATATTGATGATTGGAAGTCTTCAACAAGACCATAACATAACTGAGTTAGAATTGCCCCTTAGACTTCACTATAATTCTCAACAGCAAACATTATCTGAACTCAAAAGGTTTACATTTTATTATGTAAGAAATGTGTACCACTGAATTAGTCACTTAGAGTCATTCACTCATGGAGAACTACAGCACAGATACAGGACCTTACCCATCTAGTTTGTGCCAGCCTGGTTATCTGCCTACTCCCATCTACTTGCCCCTGCACCATAGCCTTCCATACTTCTCTCATCCATGTACCTATCCAAACTTTTCCTAAAACTCACATACACCACTTCCACTGGCAGCTCATTCCACACTCTTACTGCCCTCTAGATGAAGGAGTTCTCCCTCAGATCCCCCATTCATCCTAAACCTATAATCTCTAGTCCTAAATAAAAGAAAGTCTGCCGATGCTGGAAATCCAAGCCACACACACAAAATGCTGGAGGAATTCAGCAGGCCAGGCAGCATCTATGGAAAAGAATAAACAGTCGGTGTTTTGATTCTAGATCCTTCATCAGGAACTGCTTGTTCCAGTCTCATACAACGCTTAGGGAGAAAATCTACATGTATGGACACTATCTATACCCCTCCATAAAATCTCCTCTCATTCTCCTGCACTTCACATCACAACCACGGAGTCTGCCGCGGAACCTGGGCACCTTCACAGGCTGGCGGCTGAACAGGGTCACCTCACATGCTTGTGAGTATGAACGTTTCAACCAATTATTGTTTCATTGTGATTTTATTTAACTCCCTTCCTTTCATTCCAGTCTTGTCGAACCTTGATCAAGCACAGTGACAACTATACTCCTTGCTTACCTTCGTTCTCATTCCAGAAAAGAGAACTATAGCTTAGATCGATACTGTAAAGAAGCAAAATCAATTTAGTATTAAGTTACTGCTACCCAATCACAGTGTCAGAATTAGCTTTAGTTTGAGAATTTTAGTTAACGGCCTTGTTGGCCGAGCATTTATTACTTTTCCTTTAGTTCTGTACAGATTTTTATTAGAATTCAGTGAACTCTTAAATCTGCTTCCGTGTCTCTCCCCCTGCACTAGGGCTTTCTCTGAGCATCCCCATCAAATGACGTCCTCACCTATTCAACTGTTCCCTGTAACTCGGGTCCTCAAGTCCCAACAACTTCCATGTACATTTTCTTTGCACCCTTTCAAGCTTATTGATATCTTTCCTGTAGGTAGGTGACCAGAAATATCAACAACATTTCAAATACTGCCTCATAAATGTCTTATATAACTTCAACATAGCATTCCAACTACAGTACTGGTACTCAGTGTCCTGATTTAGGAAGGCCAGAGTGCCAGAAGCCCTCTTTATGACCTTATCCACCTGTGACGCCACTTTTAAGGAATTATGGATCTGTATTCCCAGGACTCCTTGGTTTTTTTGCACATCTCAGTGTCCTATCATTCACTGTATAAGTTTTATCCTCGTTTGACCTCCAAAGTGCAACACCTCACACTTGCCTGCCTTCGGTTCTATCTGTCATATTTCAGCTTTCTGAAAGCTCTCATAGTTTTCTTTCACCAGGAGAATTCTTAGCCTCTGTTGTTGCCAAATCACAACCAAGGGAAAATCTGCAGATGCTGGAAGTCCAAAGCAACACACACAAAATGCTGGAGGAACTCAGCAGGCCAGGCAGCATCAATGGAAAAAAGTACAGTCAATGTTTTGGGCTGAGTCCCTTCAGCAGGACTGCGGCCGGTCCTGCTGAAGGGTCTTGTCCAGAACAACAACTGAACTTTCTTTCATAGATGCTGTCTTGCTAACAAGTTCCTCCAGCATTTTGCATGGGTTGCTTCTGTTGTTTTCCACCTTTGTGTTTTATGTGAAACTAACAATGACTTTGGTGCAAAAGGGGGCACATTTCCATGTCATATTAACTCAATTCAAAATAAAATCCAGTTTCAGGATTAGCATTCCTCTAGAGGGCAGTAAAATGAAGTACACCAAGAGACATATAGACCATAAAACATGGGAGCAGAAGTAGGCTATTCAGCCCATCAAGTTTGCTCTGCCATTCCATCATGGCCGATCCCAGATCCTACATAACCCCATACACCTGCCTTCTTGCCACAACCTTTGATTTAGTGCCCTCTGCCTAAAAAAAGTTCTTTCCTACCTCTGTTCTAAACAGTTGCCCTTCAATTTTGAGGCTGTGCCCTCTAGTTCTGGACACCAACCCATAGGAGACATCCTCTCCACATCCATTTTATCTAGTCGATTCAACAGGTTTCAGTGAGATGCCATCACATTCTTCTAAACTCCAGTGAGTACAGGCCCAAAGTCGCCAAATGCTCCTCATATGTTAACACCTTCATTTCTAGAATCATTCATGTGAAACTCCTCTGGACTTTCTTCAATGACGACACATCCTTTCTGAGATATGAGGCCCAAAATAGTTGACAATACTCCAAGTGCAGTCTGATTAGTGTCTTATTAAGCCTGAACATTATCTCCATGCTTCTATATTCAATTCCCCTTGAAATGAATGCAAGATTGCATTTGTCGTCTTTACCACAGACTCAAACTGTAAATTAACCTACTCAAAGTCTTGCATGAGGACTCCCCAGTCCTTTACACCTCTAATGTTTGAATTTTCTTGCCATTTAGACTATAGTCTGCATTTTTGTTCCTTTTACCAAAATGCATTATCATACATTTCTTAACACCGTATTCCATCTGCCAATTTTTTGCTCATCCTTCCAATTTGTCTAAGCCCCGCTGCAATCGCATTGCTTCCTCAGCACGACCTACCACTCCACCTATCTTCCTATCATCTGCAAACTTTGCCACAAAGCCATCAGCTCCATTATTTAAATCACTGACAAACAATGTTAAAAGTAGTGGTCCCAATACTGACCCCTAAGGAACACCATTAATAACTGTCAGTCAACCAGAAAAGGCCTGCTTTATTCCCACTTGATGTTTCCTGCCTGTCAGACATTCCTCTATCCACATCAGTATCTTTGCTGTAACACCATGGGATTTTATCTTGCTAAGCAGCCTCGTGTGGCACCTTATCAAACACCTTCTGAAAATCCAAGTAAATGACATCCACTGCCTGATGCACCATCAATAACACTCTGAAACATAAAGGCGAGATATCGGCTTTTATTGACTGGAAGAAGGAACAAGCAGTGGTTGACCACCATACTACATCCTGGAGACTGAGAGGCCGGGCTCAGACCTCAATCGCCTTTATATGGGGTCTGTGGGAGGAGCCCCAGGAGCAGTCAGCAGGGGGCGCATCCGAACAGGTATATGTAGTTCACCACACTGCCTCTCCTTTGTCCATCCTGATTGTTCCAGGCAAGATTTCTCTTTACAGAAACCATGCTGATGTTGAATTATTTTATCATTAATCTCCAACTACGCTGACACCTCATCCTTAATAATAGACTCCAACACTTTCCCAGCCACTGAGGTTTAGCTAACTGGCCTATAATTTCCTTTATTTTGCCCTCCTCAGTTTGTAAAGAGTGGAATGGCATTTGCAATTTTCCAGTCCTCTGGAGCCATGCCAAAATCAAGTGATTCTTGAAAGATCATAACCAATGTTTTTGTTATCTCTAAAGCAACCTCTTCCTGAACTCATTCATAGTGAAGACTGATGCAATGTACCCATTACGTTCATCTGTTTTTTCTTTGTCCCCTATTACTACCTCACCAACATCAGTTTCCAGTGGTCCAATATCAACTCTCACCTCCCTTTTACTTTTTATATAACTGAAAAAACTTTTAGTATCCTGTTTTATACTATTGGCTAGCTTGCCCTCATGTTTACACTTCTTATGGTTTAGTTAGTTGCCTTTTGTTTAATTTTTTAAAACTCCCAGTTATCCAACTTCCCACTCACTTTTGCTACATTATATAACCCTTTCTTGGCTTTTATGCAGTCCTTAACTTCCTTTGTCAACCACTGTTTCCTACCCCTGCCACAGAACTTCTGTGTGATATATCTATCCTGCACTTTGTGAACTTTTCCCAGAAACTACAGCCACCTCTTCTGTGCCATCATTCCCACCAGAATCCTCCTCTCATCCACCTGGGCAAGCTCCTCTCTCATGTTTCTGTAAATCCCTTTACTCCATTGTGATACTGATACATGTGACTTGTGCTTTCTCCCTTTCAAATTGCAGTATGAATTCAATCACTGCTTTCTAAGTCTCTCTCTACTTTAAACTCCCTAATAAAATCTGGATTATTACACAACACCCAAGCTAAGATAGCCTTTCCTGGAGTAGGACTCAAGCACTAGCTGCTCTAAAAACCACCTCGCAGGCATTCAACAAATATCCCCTCTTGCAATCTGACTGCAACCTAATTTTTCCAATCCCCTTACATATTGAAGTCCCCCATTACAAATGTGACATTACCCTTATAGCCTTTTCCAGCTCCCTTTGCAATCTCAACCCCACATCTTGGCTACTATTTGGAGGCCAATGTATGATTCCATAGTGCTTTTGCAGTTCCTGAACTCCACCCACAAAGATTCAACATTCTCTGACCCTATGTCACTTATTTCTAAAGATGTAATTCCATCTCTTACCAACAGAGCCACACCACCGCCTAGGCCTTCCTGCCTGTCCTTTCAATACAGAGTGATATTAAGCTCCTATCTTCAGTCCTGCATTTTTCACCCTTTTGAATTTTGCCTCTGTGGTGCAATTTAACTCTTTGCTTTGTCTGCATTTGTATCAAATCCTTCCTTACATTCATATTACACCCATCATCTACTAGTATACAGGCTGGCTCATCCTCAGCTCTATCATACTGCTTCATATGCTACATATGATACTACTGTATCATATTTGAAATATTAGTTCAAACCATTCCCAAAAGCTGTAGCAAACCTGCCAACCAGGATATCAGTCCCCCTTGGATTCAAGTGCAACCCGTCCCTATTGTACAGGTCACACCTGCCCCAGAAGAGGTCCCAATGATCCAAAAATCTGAATCCCTGCCCACAGTTGAGGATACTTATTTCTCTAGTTGGTGATATTCATCTTGAAATAGCAGGTAGGATATAAGAAATAGAGGCAATCAGGCCAAACAGTTCCTTATTTCTTCTCCACCAATGAACTATCTCTTAATTCTCTGCCAGTTTGCAATAATAATCCTATATCGCTTGGTTCCCTTAAGAGAGTTAAGCACATAATTCAGATTGGCACTTCACCTCTGTGCTGAAGGAGTACACAGACATAGAGTTCACAGTTTGGGTCTGGACAAGCCAACTGCTCAGCCTACGATTAACACTCAAATGGAATTTGAACATATAAACCCAAAAATTAACACTTTGTAGGAAAATCATGAAAGAGTAGCAGATGGAGACAATTTGGGCAGCTTTTTCAAAGAGTCAGCAGTTATTTGATGAACCAAATAGCCTCCTTCTGGACTGCTCCAATAACAACAGAAGTCTGCTTGCAAAGACATAAATATGTAGATGTGTTTATTTGGTATTGCATTAAGAACAGGGAATCAGAAACATTTCAGACACGTGTCACGAAGAAATAATAAATAGATTGCCTAATGTAAAGCTTCAAGCTAATAAAGTGCCTAATAGTTTTACATTATTACTCTCATTCTAGAAGTAGAGAACAGGCTGACAAAGAATAGGATGGAGATGAGGGCAATTTCATATAAGATAAAACAATGGTGATTAATCATCTGTAATTTTGGAGAACTAGTTAAAATGTTTTTCTTTTTAAAAATAAAATCTCAAAAATTATTTTTTTTACAGATGGAACAAGATATCCTATGGATTTGGTGCAGGAATTAAAACATTTTGGCAAAAATGATAAATAAAAATAAATCTTGATTACCATAATCCAATGTTGAAGTGGTTGCCATGGAATTGGCTTGCTGTTTTAAGAAGTACATTCCAGGCATCTTTGATCATTGACAGCATCTTCTAGAGTTCAGAACATAATGAAGGCATTGCAATCAGTTGGAAGTGTGTGATTAATTATTTTAGACATTGGTTTCTTATTTATCACTGTATAATGATTTTTAATGTGAAATAATTATCAGTAAAAAAAAATTAAGGTCAAAGTTCATTTTATCTCCCATTCATACTAAAAAGAAAACGCTCATGTAGAATCAGCATTGTTTGACTTGGCTGTCAGTGCCTTGGAAGGCATGTTTGTTTAAAATTCAATCACATTTTTAGTTTTCAAGCCACTGCTCAAGATCAAAATAAGCTGCAAAACATTGTAAACTCAGTCAGCTTCATCATGGGCACAGCCCACCCAGCATCCAGGACCTCTTCAAGGAGGGATGTCTCAAAGAGGCAGCATCTGTTATTAAGGACTCCCATCACCTAGGACATGCCCACTTCTCATTGATACCATCAGGGAGGAGGTAGAGGAGCTTAAAAGCACACACTGAGGGTTTCAGGGAAAGGATTTGCCCTCTGCTATCAGATTTCTGAATGGACATTGAACCCGCGAGCAACCTCATGTTTTTTTCCTCTTTTAGTACTACTTATTTAACTTACTTAATATGCTTCTTACTGTAATTCACAGTTTTTATTATTATATATTACAACGTGCTGCTGCTGCGTAGCAACAAGCTTTACAACATATGCCAGTGATATTAAACACGATTCCAATTCTTAATGAGTGCAACAATATGCAGGGACAGCAATGTGCTGGCTCACAGCAGAGACTGCCATAGGCAGCATACATCTACTGCTGACATTATCATTTTATTAGAATAAATCAGCTATTGATCTGATGAAACCTTACTGCAGTGACATGATTCACTGTCAATACTTGATTCACTGTAACATAAATAGATGTGTAACATAGACGTGTAACATAAATGGTCAGGAACATGGAATGTTAATCAGCCATTAAATTCCTAAACCAGTCCTGCTATTCAGTGGAATCATGTTACCTTAGTTCCATGTTGTTCAAGATGTTGAATTAACAAAAACCCACCAGACAAAAATTTAAGCTGAACAAATTGGTCCAGCATCAATTGTTGGTTGCACAAATGAGTTATATCCTATTGTTTATAGAAGTGTTTACAAACTTCTTTTGAAGTTCTTTTAAATCTGTCTGCCTCAGCTAATGTAATAAAGAATCCCCACGCCAACATCCCAGTCAACCCTTTTTCTTCCCTCTCACATTGTGTAAGAAATACAAAAGCTTTAGAGCATCTATCAACAGGTTCAAGGGGATATACTGCAAGGCTCAAGGAGACGTACCACCAAGATCAAGGAGACATACTACCAGGCTCATGGAGATGTAACCACCAGGCTCAAGAAAACATTTTGCCAGGCTCAAGGAAATGTACCAGCAGGCTCAAGGACAACTTCTAACCCACTGTTATCAGACCCTTAAACAGAGTGTCTCATGTGCTTAAAAAACTGAACTCTTGATCTCCTGGTGCAAGGTCATTCTGTCCCTTGCACTTTATTTGTCTTTCTGCACTGCACTTTTTGAGTATCTGCAACATGATACTGTATTCTGCATTCTGCTTCCCTTTTACTACCTCAGTGCAGTTATGTATGATGTAACCTGTCTGGATAGTATGCAGAACAAAATCTTTCCATTGCATCGTAGCACATTTGACAATAATAAACCAATACCGATAATCAACTTCACACTTGAATGTCAGGTAGTGAAAGCTGTTGCTGAATTTCACCCAGCCATGCAAAGAAATGGGGCCAGCTGATGCTGAATAATCTTAGTCAAGCACACAGTGCCATAATCAAAATACTTCTTAATGTCAAAGATAAACCTTCTTCGTGATATAAAAGTATGCAGAAAATGAACAGTGAGAAGCATTCACATTCACAGTCAAAAGGGTTAATTTAAAAAATAAAGCATTTCTACTCATGTGGTCCCCTGGGATGATTCACTATTTCAGTATCTGAGGGGCTTCCATACCCAACTCAGCCCCTCCATGCGTGGCAGCAGAAGGAACTTAGAAGGAACTTAGCAGAAATCTCTGTTCTCCCCACAGAGACTTTTGTGATGATTGCACCAATCTTCAGTGAATCCCTCTACACACATTCCTGCAGCCTGGAATGCGTCAGCCAGCAGCATAAACTTACAGGCATCTCACTGTTCTGGAAGACCAACAAGTTATGGCCAGACCAGAGAATGTCTTTCACGGATTTGCTAACCTTTTCAGTGCGTACCCCTGGGAACAGCTTGTAGATCAGAGAGTCCTCTTTTACACTGCTGCTTGGGATGAACCAAGACAACGATGCTTGCAACATTCTCCACACCCTCTTGGCAAATCCATAGTCAACAAAGGGGTGGGTGAACACCCCTTCCCCACCACATCTGTCCCAGTGGCAGTGTGTATTGTGGATTGTAATTTACCTGTTCATGAACAATCTTGCTTGAGGGCCTTTCTCACCAACAGCCAAGCAAGATCTTAGTGCTTGTTGGTGGGTTTTTGCCAGATAGTTTGGACAGTTTGCTCAGTGAACAACCCAACATTATCCACAGAGTCCCTGTCCCACAGTACCTGCACGATATTCCATGCTGCCGCTGCCTGATGGTCTTATTGTCAAAGGTGCTTACTTAGAAAAGGACAGGCAGTGTGGCAATATCCAGCTGACAGAGATGTTGTACAGCAATGGATCTAGAACTGTCCCCCACAACACCAGGGACAAATGTTTTGACACATGGTGCCCTCATACTTTGGTTCCACAGGCAGCCTAATGCAGCCACACTTTAGGATGAGGACAACGTCGGGTACACTCTTGCACCCATTCTCTGGAGATGTCTGCATCGTGATCCATCCAACACTCCATCTTTGACTGCTAGAGGACTTGGAGATTGGCTGGAATTATTACTGAGGTGGGGGATGAGGATGATGCTGGTCTACCCCTGCACCAAATACAGCAGCCCTGATTGCACCTTATGATGAAATTCTTCCCAGTTACTGAGAGACAGCATCACTACCACAAGCCCAATGTTTGTTTGATCGTCCCAATCCACTCTAATCAATTTTTGTTACACGACTCCACTCCTCTGAACCGGATCTTCAGCACCTTCAGGTAGTCAGTCCTGAGAGTGAAGTGGATGCTAGATCAGCTGGGTTAATTGCCAAAGAATATGGCCTCGCTCTCACCCACAGTTAACTCTGACATCAGAGGACAGCTCAAACTGGTCGCAGATGCTAATCAACCTGTACACTGACCAGACAGTGGATCTGGGCAGAAGACAGCAACATCATTCACATACAGGGAGGTTTTGATCCTCAGGCCTCCACTGTCAGGCTGCTAGTGCTCTCATCTTTCCTAACGGATTCAGCAAAGTGTTCTATACAATACATAAACAGGATAGGGCAGAGTGGGCAACACTGTCTGAATGGGGAAGCTGCTATCTGTGTAGAGTATTTGGATCCAATTTCTGCCTCTGTCCCAAAAGTCATTTTGGAGAACACATCCAAAGTACTTCTACTTCTCTGACTCATGCCAAGGAATATCCGGTTGAATTTCTAGAGTGATGCAAGACCCTCCCAAATATGGTGGTAATCACATTTTACTCTGGTAAAGTCAATCTTCATTCATGTCATATTTACATAAACAGCATTACACACTTGCATTTCCTGGCCCACAGTATATTCTAAACTGTTTAGATCCAATAGTCTCTCACATTGGCCTGCTTTAAAGGAACTGGTTCAAACCTAGCTGTCTGACCAAATTTGTGGTCATCCAAGCCAATCCTTCTCTGTAAAATTCATTATAAGACTGCGTGAAAAATATTAGGATGTTTTTGTTTCACCAAAGGTACGTTAGAACTACATGATGAACTCATTGTTAATAAGCAGTAGCCTGACTCCCCATGGGAAAACTTTAGAGTGTGGAGAGTAACCTCTTGAAACAGACTCCAGACGTTGAAGAACTCTGGGGTTGGCAAATGTAGTTGGGACATTGAAAACTGGCTGTTTTTATTTTTGACACACCCGAACTACATGGTATGCTCAGAAACATGCAGAGGCTTAAAGAAGACATGTCCACATTGGTCCAATAAATGAAATTTGCTAACATAGCATAACAACACTGCGGGCAGGCCCTAGAACTCATAGCAGGAACTCTGAGGAAGGGCAATTAAATTGCACATAGTTGAGGACAACATCGGGTACACTCTTCCCCTGTTCTCTGGAGATGTCTGCATCGTGATTCATCAGACTCACTCTATCTTTGATTTCACAGATGAAGCTTCAGGTATGCAAAGGCAGTTGTTGTGGCTGGAAACCAGGTTAAGAATCACATTAGGGGCAATGATTGGAAAAGTAATCAGTGACTACATCTCCCCAACATGAAATAAAACATTCCCAGGGGCTAACTGGAAATGACATCAAAGTTTTACAGCTTGTTTCTTTTTATCTGTGTGACAGTGTACAAATGTATTATTTCAGGGTTAATGTCAAGTTTGTCTTTAACATTTTACTAACTCTGAGTCAATGAACATTACAAACGACCACTATCTCCAAGGATGCAAACTATTACATGGTTGCGTCAGACAGGGCTGGAAAGTTGAGATGGAAACCCAATTTCTATTACTCAGAGCAACATGCGCCAGTCGCTTGACTCATCAATTCCAATTTTAAACTTTCCATTTTTCACTTCTTTTGTAGCCAAAGGAGGAATACAAAGCTTTCATCAGCATTTTAAGTAATTCAATTTTGACTAATAATTTGTAATCCTCCTGATAAAATGGCATCCAGTTTGATGCAATGCACAGGAGACGCAGAGGAAGAAAGACTGAAAGGGGCATTGGCATTTCAGTCCAAAATCTCTTTGAGAAGCAGAGGCAAAGTTCACTAATGGAAAAGAGGCCAAACTCATTTTAGGTATTCGATGGCAAGCAAGTCAAAGTGTATTCATGATTCTATGTATGCTTTACATCATAAAAAATGAACAAGAAAATTCAGCAGGCTGTGGAGTCACTTTGTTTGGCCATTTGGGGGGTTGTTTAAGAATTTCAAGCTTTTGATTCATTCAGATGTCCTGTTGAATAGAAAGCAAAACAATCAGCACAAACTATATTATCTTCATTTGCCTCTCGATTTCTCACAGACGGAGGCATTTCCTTTAAATAGAAAAGCAAAACCTGCAGGTGCTAGAAACCTGAAATTTTAAAAAAAGATCTCTGAAGGTGAAATCTCTGAAGGTGCTCAGCAAGTTAGGCAGCACCTGCGGAGAAAGAAAACAAGTGAATGTTTCAAACATCATTAAATCTGTTTCTCTAGCCACAGATGCTGCCTGGCCTGTGGAGTTTGCATTTTTTAAGCTAAATCCCATGTCTTGTGTTTCATTAGTAACCATTTGCAACCTGATTAGAAGAGAAAATTTTATTGGAAATATCCATGGAAACTAAACTATAGATCAGGAAGAAACGGCAATGAACAAAGCAGTGTGAGGTGGCTTTCCAATAGACAAAGGAAATGGTCACATCAGACACTGTATTCACAGATTATGATCCATATTGTCTAGTGATACCTCACCTTTAGGTGCAGTCATGTCACATATTATGAGTGAAGGAAGTGAATGTCCCATAGCCTTTGGATCACATTCCCTTACTGCTGGGAAGAAAAATTATACTCAGATTGACAGAGAGTCCTTGAGTCTGGTTTAGGGTGTAGAACATTTCATCCAGCACTTGTATGGGAGAGTTTACCATCATTACTGATCACCAACCACTAGCATCTATTTTCAATCCACAGAAGGGAGTTTCACGGACAGCAGCAGCATGAAGGCAGAGGTAGGCTCTGCAGAGATAGGACACAATTACCAGATCTAATTCAAGAGGATAACTTATTATGGGAATGCTGATGGATTGTCTGGTTTACCCCTGGAAAAGGAAACACCTGAAAAAGAGGACACTCTTCTTGATGCATTCTCCCTAATGCAGATTGCAAGTCTCCCTGTTACAGCAGAGCTGATCCAAAGGGAAATCTGGAAAGACCCCGCATTGTCTCATGGTAATCCCCAAAGGCTTAAATGTGCAGCAGAAATTCTAATCTTAGCATTTTTACCAGTGCCAGGATGAACTTAACCTTGACGAGGGTTGCCTTATGTAGGGATTACGAGTTAATTTATATATCTATTCAGACACAGTGGGGAATAGGCCCTTCCGCTCCACTCAGAGATTCCCCAATTAAATCCTAGCCTAATCACGACCAATTAACCTACCAACCCGTACGTCTTTGGACAGTGGGAGGAAACTAGAGCACTTGGAGGAAACCCACACGGTCACAGGGAGAACATACAAACTCCTTACAGGCAATGGAACCTTGGATTGCTGATACTGTAAAGCGCTGTGCTAACCACTACACTACCATGCCGATAATCGATTTTTCATCACCAGCATACAGATCAGTGCTCTTTTGGAATCGCAACTTGACTTTTTATCTTTCTCTCTTCCCGATGCAGTCCACTTATTTTTGACTGCCTGACATGCTCTTTGTATGTGCCTGCCTTTTTGCATTTTCTGCAAATCTTGTCTTTAAACCTGCATTGGAGAGAAGAGCTAGGAAAGATGGTGACAACAGTTTTTCCACGAAACAGCTTAGTCTTCTTTTCACATGCCTTTCTTTTTTTTCCCAAGGTGGCTGTGGTTCTGTAGGAGTCTGTGATCTACGGCTACAGCTCAAACTATGGTTCTCCACAAGTGGTGGGTTTTCGGACCAGCTGTGCGGTCTGATGTTTTGATATCTCCAGGAGTGGGCTGGAAGACATGCACATGCGGGGTACAGGCCCATAGACAACCCGGTTCCTAGCCAATTTCTCCAGCTGAAGCATCGTGGGAGACTGAAACTGGGACAGCAGGTGGTGTGCCCAGCTGTCAGAAGTAGGCCCCAGTACTCGAGCGTTCCCTCTTTCTCTCTCTGTTTTGATGGTGAGTGAGAACCTGGCAGTCCCCAAGTCAGAGGCCTCAGAGTAGTGTTGGGGAAGATTGTAACATCCAAACAGCGAGCTGCCGGTCTCCGCTCTCATTGTTGAAGGAGCCACCTCGCTCTCCCTTACTGGAGAGACAGAGCATGACTGGCATACTGAAGTGCTCGGTTATTGACTGTAATTCAATGTGTCGTTAGGTTTTTTGCTATTGCTTGCATGGTGTGGAGATGTGGGAGTTGGTGCTTCTGCTGGTGCACGTGGGGGTGGGGAAGGGAAAGGGACTTCGGATTTCTGATGTTACTATCACTCACTCTTTGGGGTTTCTTGTTTCATGATGTCTGTGAAGAGTAAGAATTTTGGTTGTATACTGCATACGTTCTCTGATATTAATTGAAACATCAGAACTTTTTGAACCATTGAACCATTTGTGTGATGTATGTGAGCCCCTGCCACAATGGTAACACAATGTGTTTGACCGGCAGGTTTCTGTTTCGATGTTGCAATTTTGTTAACACTCACTTACATTCCTGTCTGCAGCTTAACAGCTTCTCCAGCTGCTGTCTCAACTGTTCTTTTAAATGTGAGTTCTGGTTCATTACAAGCCAATGTTTTGAACGTTTTTTTTGTAAGATTCCAAGCGATCTGTCAGGGCATCATTAAGCCAATCACTAGATTAGCAATGCTCAGACAATCTCTTCAATTAAACCACATATTGTGAAATAGACACCCTTTCATTTGATTCCATATTTCAGATTTAACTATTTCTGCCTTACCTTCAGAGGTCACCAAAGCTCATTTCAACTGGTTTGATTGGAGCAGTTAAACTTCTAAACAAAGTATATGGCTTTCCACTAATTGCACTCAGTAGTGCTGGCACTCACTTTTCATTGGCTATTTCATTTGCTTCAAAATACTGTTTATTTCATTCAATATGCATCCACCACTTACCTGTTGTGCTCATTTCTGTTTATTTTTAATTTAACTATTATTATCATCCAGTACTCACTGTTTATAAGCCCATGAATTTTGTCTGTTTTCTGTATTTTTTAAACTCAGACATCTCTTTCTCCCTTTCCATACACTATGACCATATAACAATTACAGCATGGAAACAGGCCATCTCAGCCCTTCTAGTCCGTGCCGAACGCTTACCCTCACCTAGTCCCACTGACCTGCACTCAGCCCATAACCCTCCATTCCTTTCCTGTCCATATACCTATCCAATTTTACCTTAAATGACAATACCAAACCTGCCTCTACCACTTCTACTGGAAGCTCATTCCACACAGCTACCACTCTCTGAGTGAAGAAATTTCCCCCTCATGTTACCATTAAACATTTACCCCCTAATTCTCAACTCATGTCCTCTTGTTTGAATCTCCCCTACTCTCAATGGAGAAAGCCTATCCACGTCAACTCTATCTATCCCCCTCATAATTTTAAATACCTCTATCAAGTCCGCCTTCAACCTTCTACACTCCAAAGAATAAAGACCTAACTTGTTCAACCTTTCCCTGTAACTTAGGTGCTGAAACCCAGGTAACATTCCAGTAAATCTTCACTGTACTCTCTATTTTGTTGACATCTTTCCTATAATTCGGTGACCAGAACTGTACACAATACTTCAAATTCGGCCTGACAATGCCTTGTACAATTTTAACATTACATCCCAACTCCTATACTCAATAAAGGATAATTACTCCAAAGGAAAAAAAAGTGCTGTACTTTTTTAAAAATTTGAACATTTCACTGCAGTTCAACAGGTAGGTTGCCGTCTCCATTTTGATTTGAAACTACCTCATTGTCACTGTTATGTTCTGTAATTCTAGAAACTAACTGAGAGGAGCTGGGAAATGAGTCTATCTACTTTTTTCTTTTAGTGAGGTCCACACAAGTGATGTGTTCACGTAATGACTTATGCCATTCATGTACTTTTACATATAAATCATACAGAAATATTTACACAACAAAGAAAACTTAATCAAAAACTATATTTACAATATTACTCAAATATTACTGAAATATTAAATACACAACAAGCACAGCATAAGGACTAGTCCTTTGGCCCATGATGTTGTGCCAAACACGATGTAAATGCATTAATCTAATCCCTTCTGTTGCAAGTGCTCCATATCCCTCCATTCCTTGCATATTCACATGTCTATATATAAGACTCTTAAACACCTCTATCACTGTGCCTGAGAGCCTGTTCCAGGTAATTGCCACTCTCTGAGCAGAAAAACTACCCCACAATCTCCTTTTAAACTTTCTTCCTCTCACACTAAATACATGCCTTCCTGGGAAAAAGATTCTGGCTGTTTACCTTATTTGTGCTCCTCATCATTTTATAAACTTCTACAGGTCTTCTCTTAGCCTATGACGCTCCAGAGAAAGCAACCAAAGTTTGGCCAACCACTCATTATAGCTCATACCCTGCAATCCAGGCAGCATCCGAGCAAGCCACTTCAAAATTTTCAAAGTCTTCACATTCTGTCTATAACACAGTGACCAGTATTGCACACATTACTCCAAGTGTAGCCTAACAAAAGATTTACATAGCTGCAATATGACCTCCTGATTCTTATACTCAATGCCCCAACCAATGAAGACAAGCCTGACACACACCCTTTTTACCATCCTGTCTACCTGTGTGGCCACTTGTGGCTTGCATCACAAGATCCCTCTGTACATCTATGCTTTAAGTGCCTCGCTGTTAACTGTTAAATGTCCCCTTATATTCGCCCTTCTTTTTTTTGTGATAAAAAGTGCATGAATGGCATAAGTCATTACGCGAACACATCACATGTGTGGACCTCACTAAAAGAAAAAAGTAGCTAGTTTACCTCTATAATATATTTCTTCCCTCCTTATAGTTTTTTTCAATTTTTTTTAAAGTTTCCAAGCTTCCCAGTCCTCTAACTTCCCACCAATTTTTGTAATATTATATGCTTTCTCTTTTCCTTTTATGCTGACTTTGACATCACTTGTCAGCTATTGTTGCTTCATCCTCCTTTTAGAATACGTCTTCATCTTTGGGACGGATCTGTCCCATGCCTTCCGAATCTCCCTCTCATTTCTGCCATCATCTCTGAAAATGTCCCCTTCCAATCAACTTTGGCCAGCTCCTCTCTCATGCCTCTGTAATGCCTTTTACTCCACTGTAACACTGACACATTTTACCTTATCTTCTCCCTCTCAAACTACAGGGTGAATTCTATCATATTATGATCACTGTCTCCAAAGGATTCCTTTACATGAAGCCCATAATTAAATCTGGTTAATTACACAACATCCAGTCCCAAGTTGTCTTTCCCCTAGTGGGCTAGATAATAAGCTGCTCTAAAGAGACATCTTGGAGCATTTTTCAAATTCCTTCTTGGCACCAACTAAACTTTCCCAGTCTACTTGCAGATTGAAAGCCCCCATGACTATTGTAACACTGGCCTTTGTACATGACTTTTCTAACTCCCATTGTAATTTGTATCCCACATTCTGCCTGCTGTTCAAAAGCCTGTATACAACTGCCATCAGGATCTTTTTACCCTAGCAGCTTCTTCACTCTACCCACAAGGATTCTACATCACGCAATCCTACAACGTGTAACTTCTTTCTAAGGAATTCATTTTTTATCACAAGACCTACTCCACCCCTACTGCCTACCTGCCTGTCCTTTTGATAAAATGTGTACCCTTGGATGTTAAGCTCCCAACTATGATCTTCTTTCAGCCACGACTCAGTGATGCCCACAACGGCATACCTGCCAATCTCTAACTGCAAGATTTTCTACTCCATTTTGTACAGTGTGCATTCATATATAGAACCTTGTCCTGTATTCATCACCAGTTTTGATTTTGCCCCCATGTTACACTTCAATTCATCTCACTGACTGCAATTTTGCCCTATCATCTGCCTGTTCTTCCTCACAGTCCCACTGCACGCTGCACCCACTGTATACCAGCTGCCCCATCCTCAGCCCTATCACTTTGGTTCACATCCCCCTGCCAAATTAGTTTAAACCCTCCCTAATAGTTCTAGCAAACGTGGCAGCAAGGATACTGATCCCCATCAGATTCAGGTGTAACCCGTCCTTTTTGTGCAAGTCATACCTTCCCCAGGAGAGATCCCAATGATCCAGAAATCTCTGTGCACTCTGCCCTCTGCACTAACTCCCCCAACATGCATTTTTTTTTGCCAAATCATCATATTCTAACCCTCACTGCAATAAGGGGATTACTACCCTGGAGATCCTGTATTTCAGCTTTCTACCTAGCTCCCTATATTCTCACTTCAAGACCTCCCCCATTTTCCTGCGTATGTCATTGGTACCAATACATAGCATGGCCTGGCTGCACCTTCTTCCCCTTTAGAAAGCAGTGGACCCAGTCTAATATATCCCAGATTCTGGCACCTGGGAGGCAACGTAACATCTAGATGTCTCTTTCATGTCTACGGATTCTCCATAGATTCTGCCTGGCCTGCTGAGTTCCTCCAGCAAAGGGTCATGGCCCGAAACATCAACTGTACTCTTTTCCATAGATGCTGCCTGGCATGCTGAGTTCCTCTAGTACTTTGTCTGTGTCTCTCCAAAGCAGCATACTTATTATTGAGGAGAATGGCCACTGGGGTTTTCTGCACTGGCTGCCTTTCCTCTCCTGGCAATCACTCAGCTACCTGTCTCTTGCAACTTACGGGTGACTGCCTCCCTGTAGCTCCTACTTATCTCCTCCTCGTTTTTCCATATGAGACGAATGTCATCGATCTTCAGCACCAGTTCCTTAACATAGTCTATAAGGAGCAGCTGCTCGATGAAATTTGTGCTGATGTAGGCATCAGGGAGATTGGAGGTCTCCTGGAGTTCCTACATCTCACATGAGGAACAAACTCTGCGCCCACTCTCAGTGCACTAGCTAAGTAATAATAGACAAATAAAGAGAAAATAAGATCTTCCTAGAAATTTACTTAGAACCTCTGCCTATGTAGATGGAGTCAATGGAGGGGAAGCTGAATTGTGTGATGGACAGGGCTGAGTTCACAATACTGCAATTTCTTTCAGAAAAAAAATAGTATTTTAGGCTGGTGAACATTTATCAAAGATGCACCTTGATTTCTGTTAAGCTATGCTTGTAAATTTAATTTCTTAAATGACCAATAACCCTGAATATATCAGGGCAGGCTGATTTTTCAATACTATTGGATGTTATCCGTATTCATACTGGATACACTTCAAATTCATTTTCAATTAATTTTACAATGTTATCATAAATTTTCCAGCGAACCTGGAAAGTTTGGAGGAATTGTGGAAAATGGGGCCCCGGGTCGGTTATAAGACAGAAAGGCAACTACAACCCCATTAAACTGAAGGGAAACACAACAAGCATGACCATCGAGATTTCTGACTGGTCGGGTAGTCAGATAATGGGTAGTTCGAGATTTACTATAGTTTTGTTTCTAATCTCTTCAATCGTAATATGTCCATAAGACCATAAGATATGGGAGCAAATTAGGCCATTCAGCCTATTGTGCCAGAGAATGATCAAATTAACAGTCTTTCTATCTTTACATTTCAATTATAATGATCAAATCCACAATCTTCCTTTCTAACAAGAAAATAAGCCTAATCTTATTGAATTATCATTTGCTTTCTTTTGACTCATAATGCACTCGAGTTGCTCCAGGGTCATAAAAACTTTGACTGTTGCTCGTGAAGCCACTCATCAGATTTGTTGAGTTAACTTGAACCATCTCGTTTAAATTTTCATGAATATTTTTGGACCCTCTATTTAAGTCCATCATTCTATGGGAAACTAATTTCAGTTTTATTTTAAATTGGCTATTAACTTTTACCTGTCAAGAAATCATATACCAGATGTGAATGGCTAATCTTCAAGTTGAAGGCAGTCTCTTGATTTATGTAAATAGTGGGTCCAAAACAACTTAAAGCTAGAGAATGGAAAGTAACAGTTAAATAAACTATCACAGTACATTAAATACAAGCTAAATATCGTTGTCTGAAACAGTGGACCATTGAAAGTTAGGTAATTATATAATGAAAAAAGGTGACAAAATCGCTTAGCTTTTTTGAAATGCAGATGACTATGGTTATTTTAGTGATTTAAAATGTGCAACTGGACTTAAAATAAGACCAGAAACACTTATCAGTTGAAAAAAATATTCACGTGAGTCAGAAAAAAATCATTATGAGGCTAGAACAAATGATTGTAAAAAGTTTATAATCTTCTGGGGCCTAAGCCTATGACCCTTTCAGTGTTGATGATATATAAGCCTACATTCTTCTCCCAGTGGGCCAGTTTAAATGCCCACAAACATGAAACTGTTGCTGACTTGCCATTATATTCTCTTGGACCCCTGATTAGCTGTTTGAAGGGCATAATGTCACTGTATTCACTTACAGTGAGGTGGAGGTGGGGGTGGAGGGGGAGGTGGGGGAGAGGAGTGCATTAAGTGGAATTCTGTTCTCCTGAAGCTTTCAACTTAAAAGGGAAACTTATATCTATAATTTAAAAGTGTCTAAAGTAAGTGAAAATCTACCAAAAACGGCAGATACTAATAATCTGAAGTAAAGGCAGAAAACATCAATAGCAGATTGGACAGCATTTGTGCCCATATGAAGTAACGTTTCAGGTCAAAGAGTTGCCTTCGTTAAACTCTTCTGAAAGGTTAACTTTTCCCTTTTCCACTGATGCAGTCTGTCCTGCTGGATGGTTGCAGCATTTCCTGTATCCATTCCTGAAACTCAGAGCTGTCTGAGGAAACAAAAATGTCTGGCATTGCATCACAAGAGCACCCAAGATTTCATGCGTTTGAAGAGCACTGCCAGCCATACTCACAGGGAAGGATCTAAAGGACTTTGCAGCTTTAGGACGATGTAGGAAGGAAGAGTCACTATCATCCAAATGTCAGAGTTCAGATTCATTTATTATCACATGTACATCAAAACATACAGTGCACTATACTTTGAAGGACAGGAAGGCTTTACAACAGGTAGTCAAAACTGCCCAATCCATAAAAAACCATTAGCTCTTTACACATATAAAGACAGGTGCTGGAAAAGGGCCAGTAACATAATGAAGGATCCCACGCACCCTGCACATGCTCTGTTTGGCCCACTCCCATCAGGGAGGAGGATACGCAGTATCCACACCAGGACCACCAGACTCAAAAACAGTTACTTTCCCCAAGCAGTATGGCTGATCAACACGTCCACCCATTAATCCACCCCCTCCATGCACCCAAGCACCAATACATCATCATTTCCTGTTAGAATCACATTCCTCTGCCTAGAATTACTTTATGAATATACAATCAATGTACATATATGAGGTATTGTATGTATTTATATTTATTGTGTTTTTATGTGTATGTTTTGTGCTGCATTGGATACAGAGTAACAACTATTCCACTCATCTTTACACATGCACCGGAAATTACATTAACTAATCTTGAATCTTGAAATGTGCCATTTGTATTAGCAACCAACATGACCAATAATGTGTTAGGGGCAGCCTACATGCGTTGCCATACAGTCCAGCACCAAATTAGTATGGCCACAATGCTTGGCAGAACACAGAGCACAACAACGCAGAACACAACAAAGAGCAAAACAGCAACAGAAAAACAAACCTTATTCGTCCCTTCCATCTACCCATACATCACATTTCCATCATCCACCAACCCTAGGACAAGATGTGTTTGGCCTCCAGTGCACTTGTGGATTCACAGACACTGGGCTTTGAGTCCCCAGTGGACTTAACAGAGACTCTCATCAACAACAGCTAATAGGTGGGGAATGGAGCCTTAAAATGAGATGCAGATAGGTCAGGAATACTTCAGATAGCTTGAAGTAAATTACATGTTTTGAAATACTACAATGCACAGCTGTTGCCATATGTAATTGAAGATGAGCCTCTACCAAGTTTCATCTAATGATCTTGACTGGCACAGAAAATAATGTTTTCCTTTAGAAAATAGTCTTCTCTCAATCAGCATACTTCCCAACAGACTTTGGTGCAAGTGTCCATAAAAATCTTAGTAAGGTAGTCATGATCTGTAAGTCCCAGTAACTTAGTGAAAGGAGGAAGTTTCTTCCATAATACCAGACTCTAAGATTTCCTATCTAACATCCTGCATGTTTGCCCCTCTCTCTCTCTTGATGGCACAAAAAATGAGAATGTTTTCATAGGGTTTTTTTTCTATACTGCTGAGCTTTCAAGTTTCAGAACCCAACCCAGTTGTGTCCACTGTGCATCAGAGGCCCAGCATCATTCACTACACTTTTCAAAATAAAGGTCAACTTCAATGCTTTTGTCCTCTAATTCTCCTTTTCAATGTCATACCAATATCCTCTTCATCAACAAGGTTTCCTTCTTTCCCTTCCATATCTCTTCATCCCTATCTTAGCCCTTTTACTCATGAAACTCTCACAGATGGTCTGCTGATCATACACACAACTTGCTCCTCTATATACTTGAAACAAAAAAAATCACAGCCTAGAAACCTGAAATAAAACAGAAAATGTCAGATCTTCTCATCAAGAAAAGTGGATTCTGTATAGAGAAGAGCAAAGTTAACATTTCAAGTTGATGAGCCTTTGTCAAAATTGAAACGTCACAAAAAGAAATGTCTTCCTCCTCTGTTTCTCTGTCCACAATTAATGTCTGAATAGTTGAATATGGCCAGCATTTTCAGTTTTCACTCCATAAACTGGAGCTCGTTGTTGTCCTTATCCTAACTTGCACAGTTTGTTCATAGAATATAATCAGCAGTCATTTCACTGAAATATTAAACCTTGTTCACTTTCCCAAGAGCTGCTCAACGTGTTAACTATTTCTAGTTTTCAATTCTGATTTCCTGATTTCCAGTATAGTGTTTTGTTACTTTCATTAAAACCTAAAGTTTGGCCAAGTGTTTGGCACCTATCCTTAAATCTCAGTGCCAAATGTTGTCTAATAATAATCCTGTGAAACAACTTGGGAAATGGTCCTGTTTTTAAATACTACACAAATGTAATTTACTGCAAGATCTGAGCCTAAAGGTTGCCATTTGTTTCTTAGATCAGGGTGCAAGCAAATCAGGATTGAAATGGCTAGAAATGAGGATGAAATCTATCTCCAGCGGATGCAAGCTTGTATGTTTCCTTGAAGGGCTGTATCCTGCCATCTTGTGTAACACTGTACATTCTAATTTTCTATTTGTTTTAGTGCAGATCTCTATTTCAAACACAAGTATTGATTTTACCTATGCTATAAAATAAGGATTTGCTCAGTCTTTGAAGATTCCACTCATGTTTATGGCATATAAAATTTCCTATTACTTTTAAGTATTCTAATATTTCTTACAGTATATATATGGATTAAATAGTATGGCTGCATACCTGTTGATTCAGTTATAGAAATGGTGAATTAACATTGGTTGTGGCTTCAGTCAATTCAGTCAAGCAGTGAATGACCTTCCCAACATTGATATTATAACTTCATCAGACCATGCAAAATTCAGAATGCATGATGTAAACCTGATATCTCACCTTTCAGCTGCACTCATTTCAACTCCAGCCACACTGCTGCATCCAAGTTGTTTCAGTTCATACCTCCTCTAAGCTCCTGATGCCTCCTTTACAAATGTCATGGCTTTTTCTTGTTTGTTCCCCTTGGTTGTTTGCTATTCAACATAGTTCTTTCAAAACAAAATCTTTACAGCATTCTATTATAACTAAATGTCACCAAGTATTTTTTCCAGGTAGGTTAGGATCATTTTACCATATTTTTGGAGGCATTTATTGATTTTTTTTAGTATTCCTTTGAAATTAATTTTTGAGATCTGTCAAATTCTTTTAATCAATCATTACAAGAGGTAACGGTTTAATGACTATCTAGATGTATGTTATATTTCAAAATCATCAAAGGCAAATATTGTAATCTAACCCCAGGAGCAACTAATCTGCCTTTGTGCAAATGTTCATCTTGTTGGCATGACATTGTGCCTTTAAATCTGTTAATAAACCTTCAGTAAGATCCAACAATATTCTTGTGAAACTTACTCAAAAGTTCTGTAACAGCCCACCAAATTTAGTGGCTAACAAAATACCTTCATTTAAGAAAAACAGATATAGAATTGCATTAATTATACAATGCAGGATCAGCCTTTTAACCTAACTGGACCATACTAGCATTCATGCTCCAGAAGCTTCCCCTTTCATGACTTTCTCATCCAACTCTGTCTGTTCTCATTACCTATAGTTCCTTTTTAACATTATACACCTCTCAACCTTTGGGTTGCAGTTAATGTTACAGGCACAATCACAAGTAGTCATATTAATTCATCAAGATCCAGAGCCCTGGACTAATAATCCAGAGAGCATGAACATGATGTCACGCCTCCGCTCAGCAGTCTGAAAACATTAGTGTAATTTCCTTTATATGCAGAATTATAAAGCTGAAGCCTGTAAAAAATGGCTATCATGAGATCATATTGTCAGAAAAAGATGGTTTATTCCTTGATGTCTTTCAAGCTAGAAAAACTGCTGTCCTTAGCCAAGTCTAGTCCTACACCAATATGGCCGACTTTTAAAGTGGGCAGCAAGTGCCAGCACGTTCCTCAAACTAATGGACATATGAGAAAAATTTATTTCCACCCAACCACATATCCAAAGGCCAATTATTATTGCTGTTTGGGAAAGAACATTGATGGAAACTGAGCTCAGCAAATATATATTCAGAACATATTTAAGTCATTTTACACATTATCGAGGCCATCGCATATAAAACTTTAGGCCACTTTAGGAAAAAGTTTCTGTATCTGTATACTCATCTAGATGAGTATGAGCATCTATTATTCTGAATTTTCTGTTATCTTAATATGGTTGCTAATAACAAAGAAATATAATTAATTTTGCAGAGTTCATTGGGTTACAATCAAAAGTCTGTTCTCAGCAAGTTCATCATGTCACAAGATGGATGGGAAAGCAATAGACAGAGTGGTGCGAAGGCTCCTGAGGAGCTTGACGGGCCTGGAGAATTATCATTATGAGCAGAGACTGTCCAAGCAGGGGCTGTTTCATTGGAACAAGGGAATATGAGGGGAAATTTAAATTAGATGTTCAACATCATCAGAGACCCAGATAAATAATAACCTACTGTTCAATAATAATAACCTACTTTCCTTAGCAGGGAGGTAAATAATTCAGAGTATAGACATTTTTAGAAAAATTAGAGGAGAGTGGGGAAAAATTATCTTAGTCAAACAAGCAGTGGGGAATAAAGTTACAATTTAAATCCACATTTGTTCATTTCCAAACTTGTGAATTTGGACTCATAAGTTAATCACACAATCACTGACAACTCCACTGGAAACTATTTCTCAGGTTGTAAAATAATGTGTAGATCTGCAGTCCACAGGAACCAAAACAGCACAGGAGGAGGTTCTTCAGCCTGTCCAATCCATGCTACCTCTATGCAAAAGCAATCTTGCTAATTCCATTCCCAGACCTCTCCCTCTCTCCCCCTCTCCCCATTGTTCTTTCCATTCACATACTTACTCATCTCCCTTTTCAAGGATAGAATTGAATCCACCTGTACTACCATTTGTGCGCTCTAGATCCCAAACATCTAATCTAAGAAAATCTTCTTATCACATTTTCTTCTTTCTTCAATCAGCTCATTCTATTTCCTTTACTTATTTTTATTCCTTTCTACACCTTGCGGCACGTCAAGTGACAATTTTGCCATTTCTTTAGCATGTTGTCTGTTTTTTATGAGGCGAGTTGCTAGCTTAGCGCTCAACCCAGCACGGATAGAAAGAGCACAAGGAGCCGGCCGGATTCGAACCTGGGACCACTCGCCTTGGAATCCAGTGCTGCTGCCACTACACCACTGTCCGGCTATCCTTTACCTCTTGACACCTTCCCCCCTTCCCCCATGTCCCACCAAACCAGCCATCAGTACCAGTACAAAGTTTTTTCCTCCATCTATGATGCACCATCAATAACTCACTCTGAGACGTAAAGGCGAGATATCGGCTTTTATTGACTGGAAAAAGGAACAAGCAGTGAGTGACCACCATACTACATCCTGGAGACTGAGAGGCCGGGCTCAGGCCTCGATCGCCTTTATACCGGGGTCTGTGGGAGGAGCCACAGGAGCAGTCAGCAGGGGGCGTGTCCAGACAGGTATATGTAGTTCACCACTTTCACCCTGTCTTTGTTTTAAAGAGAGACCCCATGTGGCGAAGTTTCTTACAGGTTAAGTCTATCAGGTGGTCGAATCTGTCGCTGCGATCTACGTAGCACCGGCTGTGATTGCACAGGTGCCGACGGTGGTGATTGCACAGGTGCCGGTGGTGGTTGCACTGGAGACGGAGGTTGTGCTGGTTCCAGCCTAACTGGAGGTGTCAGCCCACTAGGCGTCAGTGATCCCTCATGCGTGTGCGAGGCGCCCGGTATATGAGTGTCGTGAGGAGTCTGTGTAGGGCCTGGTGTGCGCTGTGTCACCTCGGGTACAGGGTACAGAGTTACCAGGGAGTGTTCGGGTAGTGGTCTGCTGCTCCTGCGGGCGCCAGGTAGCGGACGGAGACCGTGTCCTCCCGCCCATCAGGTAAGACCACGTAGGCATACTGGGGGTTTGCATGTAGAAGGTGAGCCCTCTCGACCAGCGGGGAATATTTATTACTCCTCACATGTTTCCGGAGCCGCACTGGCCCTGGGGACATCAGCCAAGCTGGTAGGGTGGTCCCAGTGGCAGACTTCCTGGGAAAAGAGAATAGACGCTCGTGAGGGGTGGCATTGGTGGACGTACATAACAGGGAGCGGATAGAGTGGAGTGCCTTAGGGACGATCTCCTGCCATCGAGAGACCGGCAACCCTTTTGACTGAAGGGCTAAAAGTGTGGCCTTCCACACTGCGGCATTCTCCCTCTCCACCTGTCCATTCCCCCGGGGATTATAGCTCGTGATCCGACTAGTAGCAATGCCCCTAGCTAGCAGGTACCGGCGCAGCTCGTCACTCATAAAGGAGGACCCTCTATCACTGTGGATATAGCAGGGATATCCGAACAGAGTGAAGAGCTGGCGCAGGGCTTTTATGACGGATGTGGCAGTGGTATCAGGGCAGGGAATGGCAAAGGGGAACCGCGGGTATTCGTCGATAATATTGAGAAAATAGACATTGCGGTCAGTGGAGGGAAGGGGGCCCTTAAAGTCAACACTCAGTCGCTCAAAAGGGCGGGTGGCCTTGACAAGTTGCGCCGTTTCAGGATGGTAGATCAAAGGCATCTCGTACTAGCAGCTCCACATGCTCTTCCGCCGTGAGCGTTTTGCAGTCACAAGTTCGGATGAGTGTCTGTAGGGCTCGGAGAAATTCCGAGCCCGATTCTCCAGGCCGCTGTCGTCGGGTAGCTAAACGATGTCTTGCGTAGACGGTGTTCACCGGCCGCAGGTACTGTCTTTTGAGGACGTCCAGTGCCCCTTCGTAAGTCGACAGGTCCCTGATAAATGAATAAACTTTTTGGGTGACCCTCGAGAGGAGAATTCTGAGCATAACAGCGGGTTCAGTTGCACAAACCTCCTCCAAGTATGATTGGAAGCATGCAAGCCAGAATTCAAAGGCAAGAGCTGCTTCAGGATCTTGGGGGTCCAAATCCAATCTTTCCGGACGCAAAACAGTTTCCATGTTTTAAAACTTCCAGTCAATAAAATTGATGCACCATCAATAACTCACTCTGAGACATAAAGGTGAGATATCGGCTTTTATTGACTAGAAGAAGGAACACGCAGTGGTTGACCACCATATTACATCCTGGAGACTGAGAGGCCGGGCTCAGACCTCAATCGCCTTTATATCGGGGTCTGTGGGAGGAGCCACAGGAGCAGTCAGCAGGGGGCGTGTCCAGACAGGTATATGTAGTTCACCACAATCTACTCACTCCACAACCCTTCATGATTTTAAATTGTTCAATTAGATCTCTTTGTAGAAATGATGAATCAGTCACACCCATTTTCTTCTGCTTATCTACATAATCAGGTCCTTCATCCTTTGAATCTTATTAATGGCAACTGTGGAGAGAGAGGACTGTGTCAACATTGCGAGTAGATGACTCGCAGCAAATCTGCCCAGTTGTGGTACATACAACAAAGACTGTTTGTCTGACGTTGTTGAGTTTAATATTGAGTCCTGGAGTTTCATTCCATCTGGACAGAAAAAATATTGGGCCACAAATTTACAATGGGCCTCAGAGTCAGAGAGGTCTGACAGATAATTAATGGAAACTGAAGCGACAGGTGATTGGAACCCCACGTTCACCTTTACAATGTGACTGGAACCTTAGCATCACCAATCAGATGTAGCAGGAATAAGTCCAGGTTTCTAGTCTGCTATTTGTGCTTATCCCTTTTAGTGATGAGTAGCTCACTGGACATTGAAATTATGCAGTGTACTGCTCAATTACATATCTTAACTTATAGGAAATAAAATTAAATTAAAGCAAGTTTTAGGCCGTGATAAATTATGCAATAAGAATGATTTTTAAATACTAATTATGAAAAGATTACAGACAGAAATTACAGTATAATAGGAAGCCAGTTGGCTACTAACCATACAATCGTTGCAAAGATTAAAAGTTATTAACAAATGTTGAAGTCAAAAATTTGCACTTTTACCTAACTCGTTTAGAAACCAGAACAGTTTCCTGTTCCAGGTGACAGTCAATATTGCTTTAGAGTCAGCTGACAGGAAGCTGATTATCGACCATGTCTGCCTATAGCAGCTACCTACATGGTTTAGACTAAAAGTGACCGTGTGACTAATTGCAGGTATTTTGAACCTCAGCTCCACATCAAGACATACTGGGCTTGAAATTCAACTCATGCGATGTTTTTAAAGTGCTGTGTGGCTGATTTTCAATGCAAAATCAATGGTGAAGTGTGGCCCCAACCTTACCGTGCACAAGATGCACAATTCCAACTCCAATTCCACATGCAAGACACACATTTCAATCCATTTACAATGCAGTAGTAGTGGCTCTCCTGTGAAAATGATTCTGAGGTATATTTAATACTCTTTCTAGACCACGTAGAGGAAAACGTCTTAACAGTGGAGACCTGTTAGGAGTAATGATATTTGTTGTTTTTTCTAGGGCCCATTATGGAATCATAAAATGATAGACACATAGAGTCATACATCATAGAAAGAGGGCATTCAGTACCCATCTGAACTCATCTCATTTATCAATACAAAATCTGTAGCCTTTCATGCCTCATCCAGCTACTCACTGAAAGTACAACTCTTCTTACCCCTTATCTTAATTTTGGGCCCTCTGGTATGGAGAGAAGCTTCCTATCATTAAGACTAATTTAACTCTGCATATAAAAGCATCTCTGGGACACCTACTCAGATCTAGCTGGGGGGCAAGACTCAGGGGAATGCAGAGACCTGGTAAGCCCTACCACTGAGTTTAATAGCAGGGAGCCCAGCTTGAAAGATGTCCAAGAAATAGTAAGAGCAGCTAGGGAAGCCCAGCACTTGGACCATACAAGGTAAACAAGAGGCGTCCCAAACTTCTGTAGAGGATCATCAGGGTGGTTTGGAGGAGGGGGGTTGGAGAGTGGGCCACCAATGGAAATTTGCAGATGGTGTCTGGATTTCCAAGGAAGAGAACTCCAAGAACATCAAGCAGTTTTGAGGCACCTCACTGCTCAGGGTGGAGGGAAGAATCTTTTTAATGTTGTTGCCTGACACCTAATGGAGTACCTCCTGAAGAATCATTACATTAACACCTCAGTGCAGAAGGATGGGATGGCACAGGTTCCAGGGTGCTTAAAGCATACAGGACCAATCATTCAGTTGATCAGAGAAGCACGGGAAGGCAAGGAAGCTCTGGTTAGACCTCACAAGTGTGTATGTTTCTATACCCCATAAACTGGTTGTAGTCACCCTGGAGCACCACCATGTCCCAATCAACACCAGGGAACTCATCCTGGACTGCTAAGGTAATTTCAGTCTAAGGGTCAGCTCAGGGGCCATCACATCTGATTGGCATCGTCTTGAGAAAGGCATCGTAACAGAACATACAATGTCTGTGATCATCTCCTAGGCGATAAACATGTTGGCCAAGTCAGCAGAGGTAGAGTGCAGAGGCCTGTTGTCCCAGTCTGTTATCAACCACCTATAAGAGGATGACCTGACTGTAACAACAATGTTAGTGCCAGGATGCAGGTGGATCCCCCAGGGGCTGGAGAAGCTCACTGCTTAGGAAAGGGTGAGCTTAAATCCTGAGAAATCCAGATCCTGAGTACTTAAGAGAGGAAAGGTGTTTGACAAATCAGCTTTCAGTTCCAAGGCCATCAGAGAAGCTGGTGAAGAGCCTTGGCAAGGTGTTTAACAGCTCGCTGAAGGACACAACATCCATCGAAGCGTCCAAGGAAGAGCCACAGCATTGGTTGATTACTGTGAAGAATCAGGGCTTCCAAGTAAGTTTAAGCCTTGGGTTTACCAGCAAGGTATTCTCCTTCAGATCCTGTTGCCTCTGCTACTCTATGATAGTCTACGGTCAACAGTTGCAACCTTTGAGAGGAAAAGCAGCCAGCACCTATGGAGATGGCTGGATCTGCCTAGGAGTTAGCAGCACCACCTTGTACAGAAAGAAACTCAGCAGTCTGAGCCAAGAGTTCACGGTCACCCGTGCTGCAATGCAAGTTGGAAGTCTCACACGCTGGCATTGAGGTGAGAACAGGCTGGAGCTGGAGGGCACAGAATGCAGCTGAACAAGCCGAAGCACGGGTGTGCCATAGTGTGCTGGTGGTATCGGGCGTGGGTTGCTTCCCAACAGTCCGCTATGATAAGATGCAAGGAAGAGCAAGGCGCCAGCTGGTCCAGCACAAGGTGCGAGCTGGTATGGAGGAGGTACTTGGCAACAAGGCGTGTGCACAAATGGGACTAGGTAACGGTTCACAACGTCTTGTGGGGGGGGAAGTTTGGTGAGCTGAACCTCACCGCATCAAGTTTCTGATCCGGTCCGGTCTATGACTCTAGCCAAATCCAGCAAACCCCTACTGCTGGGGCATGGCCGAAACACCTACGTGCTCCTTGTACCGAGGGAAGGGGGCACTAGAGCACATCCTCAGATGCTGCCAGAAAGCCCTGCAGGAGGGCTGTTATCGTTGGGTGCCAAGACCAAGCACTGAAAACAGTAGCAGACACCTTGTGCACAGCCATCACCCGGCAAAGCAAGCCATCGCTTTTATCAAGGTAGGGGAGAAGGCTTGAATCCAATCCAAGGAGCATGCCGGCCGCAATTGAAAGTCAATCAAGGGGAACAGCTCAAATTCCCTGAGCACATCTCCTCGACAATGTTTAAGGCCAGATATAATGCTGCTCGCAGATTCATCTAGACAGGTGGTCATGTTGGAACCGACTATTCCCTGGGTAGACTGGTTGGAGTAGGCCTATGAAAGGAAAAAAAAATGAAGCAGCAAGACGTGGTGGAGGAGTGCTGCAGCAAGGGGTAGTGGCACGCCGTTGCTCATAGGGGTGTGCTGGTCAATCCCTCTGCCGACCCTACAGCCGGATGGGCATCTCAGGAGCCCAGAAGAGGGAAGCCATCAGGAACACCACTAAGGAAGCAGAGCGAGCCTCGAGTTGGCTGTGGGTTAGGAGGAGTGCCCTGTGGCAGGACACTACTCAGGCGTAAATTGGGGCCTGATCACCGTTGCCTGCGTAAGGGTGTCTGACATTGAAAGACCCAAAACACCCTGTGACCCTGGGTTACATCGCTAATGATGTCTCTGAGTGCATCAAAGCTGTATCATTCCATCTATTGGTTAGAAGTTGAGCTGTGAACCTAGCAGTTGAGCTGAGAGTCGCCTTTCATTCCTACTTATCGTGGATGGTTTCACTGGACCTCTAGCAATGCCACAGAAAGGAAGAAAGTAAGGACTGAAAGTAAGTTGAACTCACCTAGTAAACTCAAAAGAGGAGAGGCAGAAAGTTTTTTTTATTTCTAGCTCAATACTGTATGTCTTGACATGGAACTGTGGTAGAAATAATTGTGATTAGCTATGTAATCATTTTCTGTCTAGGCTCTGTTGATGGATACTACTAGCAGGCATGCATGATATTCAGCTTCTAACAGAGGAAGGTATTCTTAAGGGTTTTCTGGAAACCTTGCTGCAGTGCTCTGAGAAACAATGCCCCCAGAGGCTGAAGGCCAGAACAAACATTGATCACCATCTGAAGACAAATTTCCAGCAGCAGAAAAATGCCTGGATTGCTGCAGAGATGCAGTTCACTCTCAGCCCCAAGAACATCAAAGATGATGGCAAATAATGTGTCACATTTCTCAATTTGCAGCTCATGGCTACACAAGAAACATTACAACAAAGGGGAATTCATCTTGTTCTCTCTAGCAGAGAGCAACAGCATGACGCCAGGCAGCCGGATCTGCCGGGATAAGCTACTCCAGCACTCCTTGCGATCAGCAAGCGCTCTCTAGCTGCATCACCATAACTAATCAGAATTCCACCAAGTTCCACCATGACTTGTAGTAAACTGGTTAATTATGGTCACGTTAGTGAGGTACAGTGAAAAGCTGTGCCATCTATACAGATTATTCCATTACAACAGAGGTAATACAACAATAACAGAATAAAGTGTTACAGATACAGAGGAGGTGCTGTGCAGACAGACAATAAGGGGCAAGTTAACAACAAAGTCGATTGTGAGGTCAAGAGTCCATTTTATGATGCCAGGGGACCATTCAATAAACTTATAACAGCTTGGTGATACATGACTCCAGACTTTTGTATGTGTATTTTACTAGTGTGAGCAGGGAGAAGAAAGAATATATAGGGTAGATGGAGTCTGTGATTGTGCTGGCTGCAGCAAGAAGTGTAGGCAGAATCCTTGAAGGGGAGGTTAGCTTCCATGAATTGCTTAGCTGTGTAAAGTTCTCTCTGCAGTTCCTTGAGGTCACGGGCAGAGCAGTTGCCATACCAAGTTTTTATGCATCTCTATAGGACACTTCCCATGATACAATGGTAAACTTTAGAAGTGTCAAAGTGGGCAAGCCAAGTTACTTCAGCCTCCTAAGGAAGTAGTGCTTTCTTTATATGGTGTCTACATGGTTGGAGCAGGACTAATATTGGTGAAGTGAAGTGAAGTTCTCAATTCTCATAAATTCTGGACTGTTGATGTATATAGGAACTTGTGTACCATTCCTATTCCTAACATCAATGACCACCTCTTTTGTTTTGCTGACTTTAAAGAAAGGGTCATTTCTATGACACCTTGGTGCAAGACTTTCTAAATCTTTTCTGTACTCCGACTCATCGCTATTTGAGATTTAGCTCCCTGCAGTGGTGGTTTCAGTGGTACCTCCCTTGAAGAGAAACAGATACAACATCAGCTCATGTACAGGAAAAGTACGAAATTGTCAAAATCACTCACACCTAGCTTGCACAAATGGGAAAAAACCACGATCGTTCCCACCAAACTCAGAAGTGCTTGAATATGGTGCACAAATGAAAGTCATGCACAACTCAACAAGGAAAGCTACAGGGTTCCCTCCTGTGGGAAAATTTCATGCAAAGTTTAGGGGACTCATTAGATCACCAGTCATGCTACTTCTTGTTTTGATGTCCAAAATAACTGTTGTGACAATTTGTAATCCACTTTCAGATAGAAATAATTGCATTCAGTTCAGTTTTCTTGTTTAAGATTTTAAAACTCTTTCACGATATAGGACAACATTTATTGTAAAGTATAATAAAAGTGATTTTATGAAATATTTGTATATCTCATTTTATTAAAAATGCAGATAATTATCTATAATGTTATGTGTACAGTACCAACTAAAGAAACAGCACAATTCATACGGGCACCATGACTGACACAGCTCTTTTCTTAAGCAATCTACCAGATGATTTTAATTACCGTGACTTTATGATTTATTGCCAGTGTATAGTATTAAGGGGATATTTATTTCAATGACTTTCTTCTCAAAGACAGAGAAAGATCAGACATTTGAGTTACTACCATCAATGCAATACTTCTTCGTCTGCCACACTCAATATAGCCATTACTAAACAACATCAATAGAAGATGAAAGACAACAGAGTCAAAGCTGAGGTCTTCATGAAAAGTGCAGATTGGCCTTGGGTACATTGTGTAAAAAAACTCATTTATAAAATCTTAGGAAAAGCATTTGGTCACGAGAGGAAGCTGTAGAATTGCCTCTGGGCCTATTTCACAAAGAGTCCTACCTACAAGCCGAAATTGAAACCAGGTACTTCTGTTGCCTGGTTGTTTTGAGTAATGCTAGCTCATGCTACATCAAAAGTTTAATTTTTTTTGTGTCCCGTCTGAATTTTATTTGTCACAGTCCCACTTTTCTCAAATGACGTAAGCCATCAGACTAAAATAGGTTTGACATCAACAATACAAAAGTTTTTTTTTAAAGAACTGTGAATGATTGGATGGTGTAGCAACATGGAATGCTAATGGTCAAAGGGCTGCTTTACTAGAACTCCTGTTTCTGGTTTGCTTTAATATTTTTGAGGTATAATTTTTCTGATAAATAAATCTTTCAGAAAATTTCTTTGTAATATACTTTATGTTCACTCCAATTTGTAACATAGGAGGATTAAATTTGGGAAGAGATCCCACCCACACTATAATAAAGCCTCCAGAGCTAAGATTGCTGTTACTCATGCTGGGTTACCTAATGCAATGAATTGCTGAACATCAAACGTAACCTAATAAGGCTGAGCTCCAGCAGCCTTTAGTAAAATAGGTTGTAGTTTCACAGTCACAACTCAAGAAAGTTTGAGCAAAATTTAGAGACTGTAGAGCAGAATGGGGTAGTTCCAACATTTACTCTGACATGGAGAGCAAACATATGTTTAAATTACCTAGTATTTACCATGATATTTCTCAGCCTCCTTCCGTTTCAGCTGCTGCCTATTGCCTAGACCGGGGGTCGGCAACCCGCGGCTCCGGAGCCACATGTGGCTCTTTTACGTCTGTGCTGCGGCTCCCTGTTGCTTTGGGAAATAATTGGTTGTGGCGACCCTTTTCCTGGCACATCCGAACCGACTCACTATTAGATAGCCTACGGGGGTTTGCGAGCACAGAGCTTTGGAGCCTCTGCGCCATGGGGGGCAGGTTGAGGGAGGCTTAAAAGTGAGGCTGAAGATTTCGAATAAAGTTTTTTCCTTCGACTGCAGTTACCGACTCCGTGTCGTAATTTTAGCGCTGCGTGTAGCACACCGCTACATGGTCAGTATTTAATTAAAATGTATTTTATGTTAGTTTGTTAGTTTTTGAAATGTAATTCTAAATTTGAAGATTATGGTGATCTTGTACAATCTAAATAAGACGTTGTGGCGACCCATTTCCTGACACATCCGAACCGGCTCACAATTAGCCAGCGCTCAGGCTAAGGGAGATAGCCTACGGGGGTTTGTGAGTACGTGCCTTTTGCAGCATCCGCGCCCATGGGGGGCGGGTTGAGGGAGGCTTAAAAGCAAGGCTGTTTAGTTCGAATAAAGCTATCTTTGACTGCAGTTTACTGACTGCGTGTAGCAACCGCTACAACGTGTTTTTATCGCTGGCTGTCCAGAGGGGAGGTGCTGAAACGCTTTGTCGCGTGTCTGGAAGAAGAGAAAACTTTCCTGGGCAGCAAAGGGCTCACCTTTCCTGAGCTGGAACAACCAGAGTGGCTGGAAAAGCTACACTTCATGGTAGACATGACAGCACACCTGAACACGCTGAACACAGCTCTTCAACGGGGTAAGGACGTACAGCCCTGCACATGTTGGAGGATGTTTTGGCATTCGAGCGCAAGTTGACGTTGCTTGCCAGAGATTTACAGAAAGGCACATTGTCTCACTTCCCCAATTTGAGAGAGTTCAAACAAGGTCACGACATGATAAATTCGGAGTATTTACATTCTGCAATCATCGCAATGCAAACATCGTTTGGGAAACGCTTCTGTGAGTTCAGAGAGGAAAAAAACACATTATCCTTCCCGGTCACTCCCCTAAGCATCGATCCATCCCTACTGAATACGACTGCATTGTCAGGTGTGAGTCAACCTGAAGAAGTATGATAAATATTTTAATTGCGTATTATTTTACGTATATTCATATGTTTTCATTGTTCAGTGAAATAGTCCTTTTATTTTTCAGGTTGACAGCTGGCTGAGGTTATTTTTGGTTTGCTGCTGGCGGCAAATTTAAGTTTGGCGTTTTTCATAAATACAAGAAGGACTCAAATAGACGTTGAGTATTTTACTTAAAAGTAACCTTCAACCCAACGTCTTTTTTTCGGAGTTCAAAATGTTTTTGTTGCATGCAGAAATGTAATTTCGTTTTCTCTGCAGGAGTTCATCAATTTCATAAATGCAACACATTATAGTTTGTTTATACATAGCATAAAGGCAAAACAAAACGTTGTATGCAGTGTTATTTCATTTTAAATGTCAAACGGGTTTTGCGGCTCCCAGTGTTTTCTTTTCTGTGGGAAACGGGTCCAAGTGGCTCTTTCAGTGGTAAAGGTTGCTGACCCCTGGCCTAGACAGAGAAGATGATAGCTTCAATCGTGGATTTCAGCAAAGACGAGCAATAAGAGCTACATGTTGGCAAGTTTGAGACTATGTTACCTTGTATTATCCTTTTGCTTGTGATGCAAGAGGTCTTATCTTTGGCACCAAATGTAAATGCATTGACCTTTAACTACTGAGGATAGGTGAGTGCAAATACCAGGTTGGGGCTGTGATTCAACAATTGCCTCATTAGAAATCCTACATTTAATCACAAGAAACTAATGAAAACTAACATTTACAAAGATACTGTAAAGTTACAGTTACTGATTATCAGCTAAAGAGTGGAGGGATTATGTTGGGGTGTGTGGATTCATATTCTTTCTTACTCCACTAGGGAGCTTGAGTAATTCCAGTTGATGCCAGTGTTATTGGAGTGTGGTGTGCTGGAAGTTAGACAGGTATCCTGTTTGGCAGATCTCGGCTACATTCACACAGCACATAAACTTCCGCCCAGCATTCCAGCGAGCAATCGAATTTAAACTGTACAGAAATGAAGCCAGGCACAAAATCTCCTCTGTCCTTGGGATGAAGTCTCACTGCATGAGTATCCACTGTATGCAAACAAAAGTACTAAAAATTACAGCTCTTAAAAATACCTTGGCTAAGTGGTGAAACTGAAGCAAGAAGGTACACATGAAGAAAGCAATTAATAAGAAGTGAGGCTAAGGCAAGGAAGTAAAACTGCCAGTGCCTCACCACATTTGTGAATGAGAAGGAACAATATTCCATGAGCAGTGTAATTGTCTTATAGTAACACTTTCTGTCTTGCAGAGTACTGCTGCCATAAAAAGTAATAAATTTCATGACGTACTGTCAGTGATAATAAATCTGATTCTGATTTTGAGAGTCTACACAATTGTTGCTGACTGCTTTACACATTGCAGCTTTACCATTCGGTGCTCACTGCCATCATATGATCCTACGGTCGCACTTGCATCTGCAACTGAATTCAAATTTGTTTCAGATGTGAAATTTTTTGTTGCTTTTTCCCCCAGAAGCTGCCCAGAAACATACTTCTCCTTCCAGCCTGGCAAATGAGTCTGTCAATGAGAACGGCAGATGCGAAAAGATTACGTTGGTGGAAATAAGTGGTGGAGTTGTCTTGATATCTGACATAGATGGGCTGAATGGCCTCTTTGCGTATCATAATGAAACATGAGGAAAAAGGGAGCAGTGCAAGGTAGGATTTATATGCCAAAATAAGTTACAGTAGTTATTTTCTGATGCATTGACTCTAAGAAGTATAAACACTCCGGGCTTTTTCATGAAAATCTGCAGGTGCAAAATCTTATGACACACAAGGCCCAACGTACTGCAGGGAGTTAGAACCCTGTGAGAGCAGAGCTTGTGGAAGATGCGGCTGGGGTGGAAGCAGAGGAGTCTGCCTAGACTCATGAATTGATCCAAGGACAGCCACCCTAAGGGGCAGATAATTACCCTAAGATTGAGAAACTCCATGATATCGAACAGGTCAGATTAATCTCATTTAACCAACATCTAAGCAGGTTTAACTTCTGTTTTGTAGGTCTGCTGCACAAACAGACATTACCATTCATAGACTGTGCATACTTGGCATAATTTACTTATTATTTAATTATACTTGGCATAATTTACTTCTTATTATTTCATTATTTATGGTTTTATATTGCTATATTTCTACACTATTCTTGGTTGGTGCGACTGTAACGAAACCCAATTTCCCTCGGGATCAATAAAGTATATCTGCCTGTCTAATGTAAGTCATATATTTTATTACCAAATACAATACGTGTTGCTGGCCTTTTGGTATCATTGTTCGGGGATCTGTGCAACTATTACATAAAAGTCAAAATAAGTTTCCCCCGTTATTTTGGTCAATACTTACCATCCCAACAATACTTCTAAAAAATCAAATTATCTCCCTGTTAATTTGGGAACTTGATGTGTGAAAATTATGATTTCTACATCGCAACAGAACAGTGACTATCTTTCAAAAATTTCATTGGCTGCATAGTCCTTTGAGGCTTTCTAAAAAGGATAAGAAAGACACCTCATTAATCCCAGTTTTTCTCTTAATTTTCTTCTTCTCAAATACTCTCTTCCAAAAAATCAGAAAATGTACACATGGATCAATCAGAATTATATCCTTGGCTTATTTGTAACTCTGATATAAACTTACACATTTTGTTGAACATCTTCATTCTGTTCTTTCAATTCCATCACCATTCTTAATGCCATCCTTTCTGTGTTTTGTCTCAGCCAGGCCCAATACTTTAAGAAAAGAATAACTGATTCCATGTATGCAAACCTCCAGATTAAAGCAACACACCACAGAAACCAGGCTCGCCCTATTTGAGGTCTTTAAAATGTGACATTCACGTTTCTTGTACTACTGCTAACTGTGTGCTGAGGACATTAGCACATGCTGCTGGGAAGCCAGTTCCAGGTATCTGAGCTAGATAAGGGAGTTTCAGCCTGAATAAAGAAAACGTTCTTAGATGTTAATCTCCTTTTAATAAGACTATATACTGTATGTAATTTAGTAGCGCCACCATAAAGTGGCTTTTGAAATGAATTCCACTGATTTTAATAGACTGAATATCCAGAGGCAGAGTACATAACAATAAAGTACCTATCAAGCATGTTCAGCACAATTGAACTAAATTCTAGATAATTGGCTAGTAATTAACTCATGGAGTCATGGTGTTGTAAACACAGAAAAGGACAGTCAGTCCTTTCATCCATGCCGATCTTTTTGCCCATCTACATTAATCTAAGAAACTCACTTGCCTGTACCTGCTATGTGCTTCCTCTTCTATTCCCTGTCCAAACCTTCAATAAACTTTGTCATCCAAGGGTCCTTAATAATGTTATGTTTGTATTTGTATCTCATTTATCCAGTTAAAGAATCCTACAAAAAGTAATTGTCAAGTTTGTGAACAGAGCAGTGACATCAGTCTGGGATGTTACGTTTGGTTGAAAGAACAGTAAACAACATCATTACTGACTGCCCAAAGTGCTTCATGTAAAGGGGAGACAGTCAGCTAAGATTTCATCTTAATGTATCCAGTAACTCAGGAGAGAAATGGAAAGTGTGTCAAACCATTTATAATGATGGAGAATGGGCTTGAGCTGTGATGACCCTGAGGTAGATTCTGTTTTGAACACTAAACAAACTCACAACTGAAAATTATCATTTTATCTATAAGATGCAGAACAGTATTCTAGAAGAAAGCAGATAAAAAAATCAGTTTTGGGTGGGGGTAGAATAGCAAATATTTTCATTTCAAACTAAAATGTACTCAACAAAACAAAATCAATTTGTGAGCAGGTCTTAAGTTTCTTACAGACTGAATAATGTGCACTTTATGTTGTAAAACACAGAGAAAATGCTTAGCTAAGATAGAATATATTGTAAAGTACTGTATGTAATTGTCGTGGTTCATTAAGGGAAAGGAAGTAATTCAGTTACCAAGGCTATCCCCCATGAAGCTAAAGGCATATTTTTTTTAATAGGTCAATGAGAAGCATCCTCTTTGTTCCATAACGACCAGCGATGTTTATATCCTCAAAAGGCCAGGCCAGCATCAAAAGGATCAATTCCTTTGTCACCAGGCTTAACTTGTTGTTTTTCTCAGTTTGGCCTTTTAGTTTGTGATTCAGTTCCTATTTAAGATGCATTAGGTCAACAAAATGAAGAACACAATTTTCAATCAGAAGGGTATTAGCTGGATCACTTCCCCATCCTCTGTCCCCATGGAAGGTAGTCCTGGATGCCTGAAGGAGACCCAAAAGCAGGCTGTTCACAAACTGTGTGTGGTATTGCTGAACCCAGCAAATTGAGAGTTGGTTAAGTAAACACTGGATTTGTGCTAATCAGCATTAGATTGTTGTAGGTAACAAGTGTGAGGCACATACAGTGCTGATGCAATACTGTTGTTTTCTAGCGTTCTTGCCCTCAACTTGTTTTAATTCACTGATGTTGAATCTTGTAGCATCTAAGTTGAAGGAATCTATGAAATTATGCTGAGGTAGCTTATATAAATGTACAAATGAACAAGCTTTAACTAAAACTGCTGCCTCTTAAGGAAAAGATCATTGTGGAAAATTAAAGACCATTTTTCGTTTACTTACCATCAGATCATGTGATTTCCATCACCAACAATTCATGTTAGTGGCACTGACATGCAATGAACATACTTGATTCAGATAGTACTGATAATCAGTCACTTCCGCTCATGAAACACCACTGAGTGATCAATTGACCATTTTCACATATTCTATAATGTATCTGGGTGGTGAGGTGATACATCTCTACCAAAGGAGTGTAAGGCACTCCTTCCCTCTGCTAGCCTGCAGGTCACCGTTGGGCAAGTGTAGCACCTGCTTAGCTTCCCCCCCGCCCCCCCACCGATCAGGGTCACGCGAAGCCATGAGAACAGGTGGCCATTGGGCTAATGAGCAGCTGGTGCATTTTGCAAGTTCACTGACGGCAGGCAGACAATTTCTGAAGAGTATTGATAATGGCTGGGATCACCTGTCTTGTAAAGACACTGCCCAGAAGAAGGCACTGATAAACCACTTCTTAAGAAAAAAATTTCAGGAACAATCATGGTCATGGAAATACCATAATCACCCATATCATATGATATGGCACATAATGAACAAACGATACAACATATATTGCAGTAAGTACAATATTAAGTGAGCCTAGGTGCAATATGTTATATATAATATTCCTTCCAGATTTGTGCTGTTTCTCCTCCAGGCATTCCATTCCAGAAAAGTCTTGGATAGTTCAGTCATCTGAAGCCTCTCAGTCAATGTCAACACATCATTTGACAATCAGACTTCAAACCCAGACCAGCTATTGCTGCAGAAATAAGCAACAAATGTCACACCCAGATTTGACAATTGCCCAGAAATGATTCTTTTATCTCCTGACTTCCATAAACATGAACATTTCAAATGGGATCATCATAATCAATGGCTTTCAAATATTTGTATGACACAGGGTTTCACGACCTTATTTTGCCTGGAGGTAATTACACAGATATATGCTGTTCAAGTCATAAAATATTTAGACAGTTTCAAAATTAAACATATGGACAAATTCAATTATTGTGAAGCCAGTCAGTTAAACTCTTTCCTTTATGACTAATCACTGATCAATGCTGCCTTTTCCTCATAGGGTGAGACCAAGTATTGCAACAGTCTTCTACTCTTCAATAATCTTCATGATTTCCTGCAGGTTGTACATCATCCTGATTTGAAAAATATCACTAGCATTTCTGGATCTAAGTCCTGGAACTCATTAACCAACAACAATTGCCGATCACCATAACCCTCCCAAAGGCAGGTAGGAACAGAGTCATTGTGTCATAGAACACCACAGCACAAAAACAGGCTATTTGGCCCATCTATTCTGTGGTGAACTATTATTCTGCCTAGTCCCATTGACCTGCACCTTGACCACAGCCCTCTCATCATGTACAGTACCTATTTCTCTTAAATATTGAAATCGAAATCACATACACCATTTCCACTGGCAGCTCCTTCCACACTTTCACCATCTCCTGAGTGAAGAAGTTTCCCCTCATGTTCCCCCTAAATGTTTTTCATTTCACCTTTAACCCATGACCTCTAGTTTTAGTCTCACCTAACTTCAGTGGAAAAAGGCCTGGTTGCATTTACTGTATCTATACCCCTCATAATGTTGTATAACTAATTGACCATAAAAATACTGACCATGTCCACCAACGGCCATATCTTGAAAATGAATGTTAGAAACTCGGAGCCATATAATTAAAAGCAATGATCAAAACTAACTTAAAGCCGACTTTTGGATTCCTAGTTTTAGCTAACCCAGTTAATGATGCTGAAAACTGATAACACAAATAATGTCATTCTTGTGTCAAGTTACATTGATTCTACAACAAAAAGGGTCATTCCATCCAACTAGCCAATGCTAGCAAACAACTACACAGAAGTCACGTCCCACAGCATCAGTACATATATTCTCTCTAGCTAATTTTTTTATCTAAAAGCACTCATACTTATTACTTCAACTGCTCTTTGTGATATTATGCTCCAGCTCCTCTTTAATCCTTTATATTGGGCCGTGTTTACTTTGCAGACACACTGAAATAAGGTGAGGTATGTAAATGGAGGGGGGGGGGAGCAGCCCATTAGTGACTCATTAAATTAGTCACCATGTTAGCTTTTTTATTTTGATGTTTCCTGACCATTTAGCATAAGTGAGCATGATGACAAACTATGCACGTCATTACAACTCCATCATTTAAAGGGATATTTCCAAATATGTAGTTAAGGCAGTTCAAATTGCCATTGAAAACTGTGCACTGCTAGAATGAGGCTGAGAGTGTAAATATAAGAAGCTTGTTTTATTGCCACCTCCCAGATGTGATGTCAGTGGCTGTGGGGACTGCAGAGTAACAGGAAAAAACTGTGAATACATGCTTGTACATTCAGAGTCTAAAGCAGCTTAATGTCTTTAGCAGAACATCTACTACAGAATATATTTGACCCCTCGCTCTGCCTTCTCTAGCTGACTCTAGTAGAGTATTTCCCACACCCACTGATTTTGCAGAATCACGATGTTTCTTTTTTTTATTTATTGAGATAGAGCACAGAATTAGCTTTTCTGTCCCTGCAAGCCTAGCTGCCTAGCAATCCCTCAATTTAACCCAAGCCTGATCTCGGGACAATTTACAACGACCAATTAACCTACCAACTGGTACGCCTTTGGACTGCGGGAGGAAACCCACACGGTCATGGGGAGGACATACAAACTCCTTGCAGGCAGCGGCAAGAAATGAACCCAGGCCGCCCATACTGTAAAGCATTGTGCTAACCATTATGTTACCCTGCCACCCCCCGTCTCTGTCACAGTAATTCCAAATATCCCAATGTCCATACTAAACCATCGCCCATTCTCATCTTGCTTTCTTATAGATGCTTTCCATCCATGTCATGCCTCCACTATCACTAACAAGTGTCCACTTTCTCTCCTGGAATGACATCGCAGACATCTCACAATGATTACTTGCTAGAGATCAGCAGAATCTCAACATGCTTGTCCATTAGGGCCATGGCCATGGGGCCTTGGTGAAGGAACTTAATGTCAACTACCTAGCTGCCATACAACACTTGCTCATGTTCCCTTGATATAGGCTGTGAGGGAAATACAATCACATGCATAAAAGATAACATAAAACATATTTCACTTTGAAAGTCCTAATAAATTTCTTACAGGGTTTTAAACAACCATGCAATAGGCAGTGCAAGAGAATGAGTATTATGCTAACCTAGACCTACCACCTGAATGGCTATGACTCTTCACAGTGCAGCACCCCTGAGGTTGCACAGTAACATCACTAATGCAGAGCCAAGGTAGATGCTAAAGACAGGGACAATAAGCATGAGTTCACAATAGAGAGTCTCGGGGGAGGTGGAGAGAAGTGAGAGAGAGAGAGAGAGAGAGAGAGAGAGACTATTTGTTGTTCTGTACAATACTGCATTATGAACTACTGTAATCTTTTTCTGTACGGTATAGCTCTATGACACTGTGCTATCTTTATAAGATACTCCTTTTGATAGATACTGTATGTTCAAGCTGAAGGCAGAAAACTAGTGAGACAAATAACCAGTATGGTACAATCTTGCAAAGTCTCACCATAAGTTGTGATTTTTTACTCTGCGACAGCAGAAGATGCATTCACTGCTGATTCATGTTTGGGACTGCAGGTGATGGTGAAGCAGATGGAAGTGACTGCATTAGAGAGCTGTGAAGACTAGATCACTGTGGGTATTTAACAAGAAGGTAGATATATTTTTGTAAGAGTGGAAAATTGTGGGCTATTGGAGCTGGTATGGAAGATTTGAGACCTTGGGCAAATTGACTAAGATCATATTAAATGATGGGATAGACTTGGGGCTGAATAATCTTCACCTGTTCCTAGTAACTACCTTCTCTGTAACAGTGTTTTCTCCTCTACAACCCGCTTCCAAAGATCCAAGATATATCCTGACTCTAATTGTGAACCGACTAACTAATCAAAACATTTGAAATGTACTTCACTACCCTAGTCTATTTCAGTCCACATTTCAATAATCTTTGTTAATCATGAGACAAATATTTAATATAACTTTGTTTTACAGATGCTTTTCCATTATGCCTTTGAGTAAGTTGTCCACTATTTTAAGCTAATTAGACTGTAGCTCCATGAATTTATCTCAGGTAGAACTACATTAGCAGTGTAACACACAGAATGCTGGAGAAGTTCATAGCACAGAGAGCATCTACAGAGAGGAATAAACAGTCAGTCTTCAGCAGGAATAGAAAGGAAAGGGGGAGAAGCAAGAATAAGAAGGTGGGGGGAGGGGAAGGAGTACAAGCTGGAAGGTGATTGGTGAAGCCTGATAAGGAGGGAAGGTAGATGAGTGTGGGAGGGAGAAGATGTGGGAAGCTGGGACTTGATGGATGGAAAAGGCAAAGGGCTAAAGAAGGAGGAACCTAATAGGAGAATAGAGTAGACCATGGGAGAAAGGGAAGGAGGAGGTGCACTATGGGGAGATAATACGCAGGTGAGGAGAAAGAAGGGGTAGGCTACGCAGACAGATTAGAGGGGAACCAGAGTGGGGAATGGAAGAAGTGGGGGGGGGGGAGGGTAAATTACTGCTAGTTAGAGAAATTGATGATCATTCCTTCAGGTTGGAGGCTACTCAGACAGAATAGAGGTGTTGCTTCTACAACCTAACAGGCAAAAGAGGAGGCCATGGACCAATATACCTGAAGTGAATGAGGGTTGGAATTGAAATGCTAGGCCATCGGGAAATATCATTGCTGCAGTGCTTCCCTCACTTATTCCACCCCTTTTAAAATTAATGTTTAAATGCATTTGTAATCACGCTTCTCCTATTGCAACCTCATTTCAAATGTGTGGTTACAGTCTACCCGGATCAGGGTTTTACCCAGTTGAAATTCAATTACTTTATCTTATTTTTTTCTCCTTTACCTTTAACATGTCCATCTTGTAGGTTTCCTTGACAACTACTAATTTTACTGTTGCAGCCTGGTTTCAAAGATCCAACACATTTTTCCTCTGGCAGTTAGTTATACCAAAGTCTTACATTAAGGATTATCTTAACCTTTTAATTCCTACTCCTAATGGACCATAAATCTTTTGGTTTGTTTCCAGCTATTCATATTTTGCTGCAAGTTCTCAATTTCTTTTTCTTAGAGCCTGGTGTGCTGAAGGTGGGAATAACCAAATTGGCAATGAGGTCTCATAAAATTAACTGAAGTATTCATACATTAGTGGAAATTTCTACTCAAATCATTGTAAGGTGGAAGCTGAAGTTGTTATTTTTTCATTGATTCTATAGTGTTTCTTAGTATTTACTGTGAGTACTGACAAGAAAATTAATCTTATGGTAACATATATAAACTTACTTTGAACTTTGAAAATACCTAATGCATGTTTATCATATTCTCCCCCTTTAATGCACAACAGCATGTTTGCTTTAATGCTTCCCTCACAAGAGCAGAAAGGAATTTATTATTCATTTTATCACTCAGCCTTCACAATGAGAAGCAGTTTGTGAATGGCTTGTGAGGCGTGGTGGATGCCAGAGATGGCCATCTCCAAAGACCCCTGGCTATAACATCTTTGGTACTGTTGCCCTTTCCAGTACTCTGACAAGATTATGCCCCATTGGTCAGAGGGAAATAGAGCAAAAATATTTAATCAGGCCCTGCCAATAAACTCAGAAATTCCTTTGCTTTTCCAAATAGGTTAGTTTCCATAGCTACTTTCAGGCTCCCTGTATTCTTCCTTCCTAGCATAGGGCTGATTTAAGGTAACTTAATAAAAGATAATACGTCTTTTCACTTGAGTATGCGCAACATTTCATTGAGATAAAGGCTGAACAATAACTCACCTTTCCCAATATCCTTTAATAGTTTTGACAACCAAAGGAATATTTATTTCAGAATTAAAATTAACTATTGTCCAAGCATCAATTTTCATTTGTAGAAATGAAACCTAAATAGTTGTGAATGTGTTGAAAAGTGTTAGCTATTTTAATTTTTGAATACTCAGCTCTTCAGGTTTAGCTGTCTGGTCCAAGACTCTCCAAACAGCACAAATAGTTTTTTCCCTCTACTCTACTAGTCCTCTTAATGTGTGAAAAAATACAGTACCCCAAACACCTCATAACCTTTTAAATGCCCAGAATTCTAGTTCAAAGTTTTAGCTTTGGTGAATTTGGTAAAATTTACATCATGTGAGAGAAAACCACTATCAAGCAATAATGTGGCTTATTTTGAACATCAGATTTTTGGGGTAAGAGATTATTATTAAAATAGAAGAACTGTATTGCCACTTTGTAAATAACTCACAAATTAACTCTTAGAATGATTCACTGAGAACCCTCAGAATGCAACAAGGAACACGTTATTTAAATTACAAACAAACAATCAATGCAGATCAGTAATAACATCTCCTCGTCATTGGCAATCAATACAGGTGCACCTCAAGGACGTGTGCTTAGCTCTCTGCTCTACTCTCTCTATGCTCATGACTGTGTTCCTAGGCACAGCTCAAGTACCATCTATAAATTTGCAAATGTTGTCAGAATCTCAGATGCCAACATCTTCATATTACAGGAGTAAGAAATTCAGCTGGTTGAGTGATGTCACAACAACAGCCTTGAACAGGACATCAGCAGGACCAAAGAATTGCTTGTGGTCTTCAGGAAGAGGACGTTACAGAATACTCACCAGTCCTCACTGAGGGGTCAGTGGTGAAATAAGTGAGTAGTTTCAAGTTCCTGGGTGTCAACATCTCGTGATCTATCCTGAGCCCAACACATGGCTGCCAACATGAAGAAGGAACCCCTACTTCATTAGGAGCTTGAGGAGATTCAATGTATCATCAAAGACTCTAGCAAATGTACCATAAAGAGCATTCTGACTGGTTGTATCACCGTCCGGTATGGAGGCCCCAACGCACAGGATTGAAAGAGGCTGCAGCAAGCTGTAAACTCAGCCAGCTCATCACAGGGCCAAGCCTCCCCACTATCGAGGACATCTTCAAAGGCAATGTCTCAAGAAGGGGACATCTATTACAAAGGACCCTCACCATGCCGTCTTCTCATTACAACCATCAGAGAAGAGTACAGGAGCCTGAAAACCCACATCCATTGTTTTAGGAACAGAATTTTCCCCTCTATATTGGATTTCAGACAGTCCAATAACCTATGTATACTACTCATAATCCTCTTCTGCACCACATATTTATTTTTTTCTTATAACTTATCACAACTTTTAATGTCTTGGTCTGTATTGCTGTCACAGAACAATAAATCTCATGACCAATGTCAGAGATAATAAACTTGATCCTGATACTGATTCTGAAAACTGAGAGGTACCAGTTAGCACACAGTGGAGCTAATAACTTGTACCTGATGTTCAAGGATTGCCCATTCTGCAAGGTGTACAGCCAAAGCACAAGCTATTAAAGAACAAAAAGCAGGTTAGAGAATAAAAGCACCATTGCTTCACGCTTGAATAAATGACACTGATTGAATGTCTGTCTTAAATTTAAAAAAAATCTGACCTCCATCAAACACTCTATTGTGGAGAGACTGAGGGCATTAACATAGGCAGCCTATCCCCGAGCCAAGCGTGCAGTAGAGGTCCAGTGTTCACCCACTGGGGTCCTATCATTTACACTGCAGATGGTGGGAAACCCGCAACATGAACTAGAAGCACTGCTTCCATCAGGATGCATGCAAGCATTAAATGAGACTATTTCTTCCAGAGATATTTGAAGTAACCAAAAGCTTCATGGGTGGGCTTGCTACTGGGGAAGTTTGTACTTTTGACCAACAAGGGCCAAAGGTGAGTGGAGTCATACAGCACAAAAGCAGGAACCGCAGCCTGTGCCAGCCACTAGGTACACAAGCCATCCCAAAGGCTCAGCCTCACAGAGGTGAAAAAGCAGGATGTTCGAATGCTAACAGCACAAAAGGAATTTATTCAGATCATCATGGCCATGTAATTTCCCAAAACAGGAAGTCTCTATCTTTACCTTTTCCACCGATCACCTCCCAGCTTCGCACTTCATGCTCCGTCCCCCACGCACCTACCTTCATTTGCACCTGGCTTCACCTATCAATTTCCCCTCCCTCCACCTTCTTATTCTGGCATCTTCACCTTCTTTTCCAGTCCTGATGAAAGGCGTCAGCCCAAAATGTCTACTCTTTATTCCTCTCCATAACGCTGCCTCGCCTGCTGATTTCATCCAGCATTTTGTGTATGTAATGTTCAAGTTCCTGTAGCTTTCACATTTTTTCTCCACTGTATATTATTTAATTGCTTCTAGAAGAACAGTGAAACATTCCTTCAGTGCATCTGCAGGAGAGTGCATTTGTCATTCGAAACACATGCCTGGGTCTTGTGTCACTCTCAATTCTCTACCCTTTAATCTATCCCTTTCCTTTCTTGCCCTTGATCTGTCCACCACAGGCAACCTTTTTCTATCCACTCAGTCTGGACCCCTCACCAGTTTATATACTTCTATCAAATATCCCTTTATCCAAAGAAAACATTTTCAGCCTCTCGAATCCACCCTTGTAAATGGGTTGACTCATCCACAAGCCAGTTTCTTAAGTCCTTCCTGGACTCTTTTTTGTGTCCTCACACCTGTTCCAGAGTGCAGTGACAAGAATTAAACATATTACTTCATCTCAGACGAGGTTAGTGTTTCAAGATGATTTAGTGTAACTTCTCTGCTTTTGAAATCAATGCCTCCATTGATAAAGCCTCAAACTTTGTCTATCTTATTAACCAAATTTCTTAACCCGCCATGCTACTTTCATTGATTACTGCAAAAAAACTCAAAGTCCATCTATGCCTACAGCCTTTTTTAAATAGTATCGTTTACTCCACATTGTCTCTCCTCATTCTTCCAACTAAAACAGTTCACTGTGAATTTCTACAAATTTAACTTCCTGTCACAGATCTGCCCATTCTGCCAGTCTGGTTATCTCCTGCAACAAACTATCACAATCCTCTTTTCTATTTCTAAAACGAGGTTTTGTGCCATCCAGAAAGGTAGAAATTGTAATTTGCAGCTCTAATTGTAGGTCATTGGTATATAGTAGAACAAAAACAGTCAAAGTCAAACAGGTGCAATGAAAAACTTACTTGCAGCAATATCATAGGCATATAATGATCGGTGCACAACATTCACGAGAAGGACATAAACTAACAACATAAATTACACAAGGTTTTACAAGAACGCGATTAGAACTGTGGTCAAATTTGTTGTAGTGTTGCTATACCGAGGTAGTGATTAGGGTTGTGCAGGTTGTTTCAGGAACTGAATGGCTGAAAGGAAGTAGCTTTTCTTGAACTTATGGTGTTGGACTTCAGGCTTCTGTTCCTTCTGCCTGATCATAGCTGCAAGAAGAAGGTGTGGCCTCGATGGTGGAGATATTTAGAATCATAGCATCCTAGAGCGATACAACACAGATAAGGCCCTTTGGTCCAACCAATCCATGCTGACTACAGTGGCCATCCAACTAGTCCAAATAAATTTTGATGATTGATGTTCCCCTCCTGAGGCAGTGGTTCATGTAGATACTATCATTATTGAAAAAGGATGTGCTCATGATGTATTGGGCTGAGTTCACTACTCTTGGCAGCTTCTTATATCCTTTGCATTTGAATTGCTATTCCAGACTATGATGCAACCAGTAAGAACTTTCAACAGTACTTCTGTTATTTGTACTCAATGTAATTTTGATTTGAGTGGACTGGGTCTGCAACCCGCAGTCAACAAATGGCATAGCACTAAACAGAACTGAACCAAACTAAACTGAATGTTCCTAGATAATATCAATAACTTTTTGGTTTAATGTTTTATATTGTGTTTTTCACTCGTTTTTTGCCTTTTGCATGATTTGCTCTTTTTTTGTGCTTTGGGTTCTTGATGTTTTTCATTGAAAGAGTTCCAGGTGTTTCTTTGTTTCTTGGCTATCCGTTGTATACTGCTTACATACTTTGATAATAAAAATACTTAGAATCTTTGTAGAAGTTTGTTATAGAGTTTGCTGACATTCCAAAACTTCTTAATATTCTAAGACATTAAGTAAGGCAATAACCCACATTAATCCATAGGAAATATTACCATGCAACTTCCTCTGATCTGAAGTTCCACTGTTCACAAGGACCTTCTGTTGTCTGTTATTTAGCCAGCTCCATATCCATGCCCAGTTTTCATATTTCATACTTGTAAGCCAGGAAGCGATGTTTATATTATTGTTTATATTCCTGTATCTTTGTAAATCATGTGAAGATGCAAATCCTCCAGCTCTTCTCTACTCCATGACACACTTTGTCAGTACTGAAGTCAATGTTTTAAAATCCTTTCCAACCTTCCAGCTCCATGCCCCATTCGTTACAACCTGTTCAAAACACCCCTATTAGTAACCTACTTTATTATAAATGCTACAAGCACATTTGCCTGGAAATAGATCACAAAGCAATGTTTATTTCAGCACCTCACATTTAGAATGTGTTTACAACAGAGTGAATTGTGTTGATGATCATTTCTGGAGTTTCTTCTCTGTGTTTCTGGTGATAAAGTCTAACAGTCTATATTTCCCCTCACCCCCAATTCCTCTTTTACATTTCACCCGCCACTCTGGACCCAATCTTGTTCTCTGAGCACTTACATGAAAAATGATTCTTATCCCTTACTGTCCTTCAGTTTCAGATTTTCTTATGGCATAGCAGATGGCCACTGGGCTCGTTAACTCTATGCTTGCTCACAGAACAACCTCTTACGCCTTCTCTCACATTCACTCTCCCCAATTCTCCTACCACCGATCCATATTATGTATAATTCACATTGGCCAATTTACCTGTAAACCCAGCAGAGGGGAAATCAGCACAGCCTGAAGGAATACCAATGGGTGAACTGACACAAGGCTGCGGGACTGGACAGCATCCCAGGGTGGGTACTCAGGATGTGCGCAACCCAACTGGCAGGTGTGTTTGCAAACATTTTTAATCTCTCCCTCTCCCAGTGTAGAGTGCCCTCCTGCTTCAGAACTTCCACCATTCCACTGTACCTAAAAAGACCAAGGTAAAATGTCTGAACAACTGGAGTCCTGTCGCACTCACCTCAATAATAAGCAAATGCTTTGAGAGGCTGGTCAAGGACACCATCTGCAGCATGCTACCACCCACACTGGACCCCTATAATTCGCCAACTGACACAACCGATCGACAGATGACGCAATTTCCACAGCTCTAAACACCATCCATACACATCTGGAGAAGGATGCTTATGTTAGAATGTTGTTGTTGGACTACAGTTCAGAATTCAACACCATAATTCCCTCCAGGCTCGACAAGAAGCTCAGAGACCTTGGCCTTCACCCTGCCTTGTGCAGCTGGATCCTGGACTTCCTGTCAGATCGCCAGCAGGTGATAAGAGTGGGCTCCCTCGCCTCTGCCCATCTGACTCTTGACACAGGAGCCCCTCAGGGCTGTGAACTAAGCCCCTTAAGTTCCTCAGCATAATCATCACCGAGGATCTCACGTGGTCTGTACATACCAGCTGTGTGGTGAAAAAGGCACAAAGGCGCATCTTTCACCTCAGACAGCTGAAGAAGTTTGGTATGGGCCCCTCAAATTCTAAGAACTTTCTACAGGGGCACAATTGAGAGCATCCTGGCTGGCTGCATCACTGCCTGGTATGGGAACTGTACTTCCCTCAATTGCAGCACTCTGCAGAGAGTGGAGCAGACAACCCAGAGCCTCTGTAGATCCCACTATTCAGGACATTTACAAAGACAGGTGTGAAAAAAGGGCCTGAAGGATCATTGGGGACACAAGTCACCCCAAGCACAATCTATTCCAGCTGCTACCATCCAGGAAACAGTACCACAGCATAAAAGCCAGGACCAACAGGCTCCGGGACAGCTTCTTCCACCAGGCCATCGGACTGCTTAATTCATGCTGACACAACTGTATTTCTGTTATATTGACTATCCTGTTGTACATACTATTCATTATAAATTACTGTAATTGCACATTGCACATTTGAATGGAGATGTAACATAAAGACTTTTACTCCTCGTGTGTTTGAAGGATGTAAGTAATAAAGTCAATTCAATACACACTACCACAGGGTGAATGTGCAAACTTCATACAGACTGTTCCAGAGGTCAGCAATGAACCTGGGCCACTGGAACAGTCAGCTGTCTCAAACAGCATTCGAATCTTTCATGTGCAGAAAGATGTACAAACATAAGACTTGCACAGTCCCCAACAGGACTAACAGCCAAGTGGAGCTACAAACACTTCGCTGTAAGGTAGTCTGAGAATGGAGCCTCCCGGGACAGCCAGAGAGAGGCAGTATGGATGCCGTGAAAGAGATACAGGCCGCAGGGAAGATGGAGGAGGTGTAACTTTCCATCAAAGGGGCATGCAGATCCTCAGGAAAGGGATGCATGTCTGGGTGGAGGCAGTGCGCACTAAGGGCGCCAGGACACCTGTCAGTGACAAGACAGGGAAGGCCTGGTAGGAGGTATCGCCTTTTGATTCCTGCAGAATCCCCATAGAGTGGTGCAATACAAAAATAAATGTGTCTTCACATGCAGGTGAACTACAATCTACTGACATTTTATTACACACACACACACACACACACAAACCGTGGCAGCCCACGGTTGGCATCATGTTTCCAATGCCAGCATAGCATGCCCACAACTTACTAGCCCTAATCCTAGAACTTTGGAAAGTGGGAGGAAAGCAGACCACCCACAACAGTCAAGGGGGACGTACAAACTCCTTACAGATAGTGGAGGGAATTGATCCTCGATTGTTGATCGCTGCCGTGTAAAGCAATTACACTAATTGCTTTGCTACCGTGCCGCCCCGTTTTGCCAAAACTTAAGTAATTTTATTCTGTTATAAGTTGATAAAAACGTCCCTGTCCTCATAATATGCCAAAATGCCTCCAAGATGATGAATTGCATTAGAAATGTTGTTCCTGATATTTAAGTATTATTGCAGCCTTCTGGCTCAGAACAAAATCCCACTAACACCAAATACCTTAAATGATAGATGCATCTGTTTTTTGGTTCAAATATGATTATTGGCCAGAATAGTTTCTTCAAATAATGCCACTGATATTTTATATCCACCTGACATTCATCTGGAATGCAGCAGCTCTGAAGGTATGTCTTCATCGCAGCTCTGCTCTGGGGTCATTCATTGCAGCAGAACCGTGTTACTGCATTCAAAAAAAGAGCATGGGGCATTCTGAAATCACAAATGTAGTGTATCTGTTCTTCTCAGCCTTCATCATGCATGCAAGGTCTGTGACTATCTGTGACTAGGTGCTTTTGGCAATCATCTGAACAGATAGGAATTTATTCAAGCTATACCTTCACATTTTTATGAACTCATTTGTTTCTCTTTCCTCATAATTTTACAACAGTGAAGAAGATCATTCAGCCCATCGACTCTATGAAGGCTATGGTGTGAAATTGGTATTGGCTTATTATTGTCACATGTACTGATACAGTGAAAAGCTTGTTTTGCAAACTCTTAACACAGATCAAGTCATTACATAACACATTGAGGTAGAACAAGGTAAAACAATAACAATGCAAAATAAAGTTTAAAAGCTACTAGGAAAATGTAGTGCAGGTAACCTTGCATCATTATGCAAGGTCATAATGATGCTCAAATTCTATCACATTTAAATATGCTGTATATCATAGATACAAAGGAGGGATCGCGCTTTTGTCTCCCACTGTCCATAGCATCTATACAGTTGAATCACTTTCAGCTGTGCTCACTGTTGTAGATACAACAAGCAACAATTTCTACCAGTTAATCTGTTGAGGGTCACAAGGAGAATATTCCTTTTTGAAACTGGCATAGGTCCTTTCACACCTACCTAAGAGGGAAGATAGGGTTTGGGTTACCATCCTGTCTGAGATCAAGTAACACAGGATGTTCTCAAAATCATTGCTCATAAAGTGAATAAGATAATGTACCACTGTTAATCAAAGCCATGGTAAATAATTGCAAGGACTTAGCCAGTACCATATAGGAGGAAGTTAATTCAGGATTGACAAAAACTGATGGTACAAAGCTTACTTCAGAAACATTTTATATTGCTGTTAAGACTTTATTTAGACAGCATTGTCAAATTTGAAGTATCTCATTAAATGTAGCATATTTGCCAGAGCTAAACCTATTCACAAAATCAATAAAACACACTAAATGATGGAGGAACTCCAGCATTACTGTCAATATACGATCAACATTGTGGGCCAGGACCCTTTGGCAAGACCCTGCCCAGGGGTCTCAGCCCAAAACATCGACTCTACACTTTTCGATAGATGCTGCCTGGTCTGCTGGGTTCCTCCAACACTTTGTGTGTGTTGCTAGGATTCCAGCATCTGCAGATTTTCTCTTAATCACAAAATCAATATAGTGAATGAAGACACTACTACCTCCAGCATACAATGAATGGAATGATTAAATAATGCATGAAAAGATCTTAATTCTGTTTATTTAAATTATATATTATTAATAGATAAAGAAATTCTTAATGAAAGATCTGTATGAAAATTTTACCCTCAGGTCCCTTTTAAATCTTTCCCCTCTCACCCTAAATCTATGCCTTCTAGTTTTGTACTCCCCACTCAGGGGAAGACACTGCTACCGTCCACCTCGTCTGTGCCCCTCGTGATTTTATAAACCTCCATAAGTTCAATTTCAATCTCCTGTGTTCCAGGAAATACAGACCTAGCCTAGCAGACCCATCCCCACAAATCAGGCCATCTAGTCCTTGCAACATCTTTGTAAATCTCTGCATTCTTTTCAGTTTAACCGTACCTTTTCTACAATAGACAGACCAAAATTCTACATAGTACTCCAAGTGTGGCCATACAACTGCAGTATAATGCGCCAGCTCCTATACTCAGTGTCTTGTCCTGAAGGCCAGTGTCTTTTTCATCACCCTTTTCCATCTACGGTGGCACTTTCAACAAAATATGCAATTGTATCTTTAGGTTCCTCTCTTCCATTACACCCCCTAGTGTCCCACCATTTCAGCACAACATTGTGGGTTTAAGGGCCTGTTTCTGTGCTGAACTATTCTTATTCGTAGTATATGAATGGTAGCTCACTAGGTTTTACTTTACAAAATGCATCACCACACACTTATCTGTATCGAAATCCATTTACCACTTCTTGCCCCACTTCCTGAAATAATCAAGATTTCCATGTAATCAACAATGACCTTCATCATGATGAATAACACCTTTTAATGTCATATCATCCACAAGCTTACTGATCAGGCCTTGCGCATTCACATCCAAATCATTCATATCCATAACAAATAACAAGGGTCCCTACACTGATTACTGTCGCACACCACTAGTCATTGCCTTCCAATCCAACTTCTGACTTCTGAAGTCAATTTTGAATTCACCTGATCAGCTCTCCCTGGATTCCTACACTTCCAGACCAGCCTACCACACAGGACTTTGAAGGCCTCACTAAGCTCCAAGTTGATATCACGTGTTCCATCCTCATCTACCTTTTTGGTTACCCCTTCAAAAAAACTCTGAAAGATTTGTCATCCACAATGTTCCATGCCAAAAACTGAGCTGATTCCATAATGTTTAGGTTTCGGTTTCTCATCTGTCAGATGATCCCTCATGCAAAACAGAAGAGTCGATAAATGGATGTCAGCACATTATTCTACTGTCTCAAAATTATCAGATTTGAATACCGGACTACTCCAAGTAAACATATAGAACGTTATATTGAAGCAGAACTTCAGGGTCTTCAATAACTCACTTTTCTGAATTTCCAGGTTTAACCCAGCTATAAAATTCTCAGAAGATACTTTACAAGTCCTACAAATCTTACAAATAAAACATATTTTTGGTTGTTGTTAAAACATATTTATGGCCATGGTTGAAGTATGGTTGTCAATATATCCATGTGTCCTTTGTGGAAGCTTGTCTCTGCCGCCATCATGTGCCACATGGCTTCCAGGCTCTGCTTCAATGCCACCCAGTTTGGGCCCAGTGAGGATCCCAGGTACCCGAGTTTGATTGACTACTTTCTCCACCACTTCTCCCTCTGGATTCTGAGTACCCCTTCTCATTTACAAATCTGTTCAGTCTCAATTCAAGGAACTATTATTACCTGCTCCAATCTAATTTACAGAAGAATTCCTGAGTCATAGTTTTAACTCTGTACAAGTAATTGAAAATGCAAATAGGTTTCTTTAAGCTTAAATAAAATTTCTTTAAACTTTCTTTAAAGTTCTGGATTCATGGAAACCTCTGATATGTGAATAATTTTACTCACACATACTGGATATGCAAACAACATGAAGTTTCATAGGTTGTAGCAGATTCTAACAAAGTGAGAGTGCCAATCAGTAACGGATTTGCACTTATGTACTGAGTAAGTTCAAAGTTTCTAATTTTGAAAGATTCCACACTCTGCAGGCAGATGGCATACCACATGAAACATGGTTCTGAAGGTATGCATATGCATCATACAATATCTTGTTATACCCTTAAAAACAATCTGTCATAACCAGTAACATGGATTGGATTATACTAATTAATGAACTGCTTAAATGCAAAATAAGTAACTAATTACTTATAAAATGCATAAGAATGCAATCAACATAATTCTATTTCATTTCTAATTCTCAGTATTACAACACAAACTATACTTAACAAATCAATTAAATACACTAGTGATGCCAATAAATCCAAAATTTCTGCTATAATATTTAAATATAAAAGAGGTACTTTTCTGCAAAAGAGGTACTTTAACTATGACAATAAAGACATACACACAAGAGATTCTGCAGATGCCGGAAATCCAAGCAACACACACGTAAAATGCTGGAGGAACTCAGCAGGCCAGGCAACATCTGTGGAAATAATAAACAGCTGATGTTTCAGGCCGAGACCCTTCTTCAGGACTGGTAAGGAAGGGGGAAGATGCCAGAATAAAAAGGTAGGGGGAGGGGAAGGTCGACCAGCTAGAAAGTGATAGCTGAAGCCAGGTGGATGGATAAGGTAAAGGGCTGAAGAAGGAATCTGACAGAAGAGGACAGTGGATAATGGGAGAAAGGGAAGGAGGAGGCGGCCAAGGGGGAGATGATAGGCAGGTGAAGTGAGGGGAACCAGTATGGGGAATGGAAGAAGAGGGAAAGGGGATTAGGAAACTTCGTTAGAGAAATCAACATTGACAGGTTGGAGGCTATATAGACAGAAAGTAGGATGTTGCTTCTCTACCCTGAGAGTTGCCTCATCATGGAAAAATAGGAGGCCATTGACTGACATGTCAGAATGCAAATGGAGAAAGAAATTAAAATGGTTGGCCGCTGGGAATTTCTGCTTTTGGTGGATGGAGTGAAGTACTCGACAAAACAGTCCCCCAATTACAGTATAACTCTTCTAAGTCATGTATAGTTCCCAGAACTTAAAATAGATTGATACCTCCTTAACTATAGACTACCGCAATATCTGCAATCATACATTGTTTCCAAAATACTTTATGGTACCAGGTGTCCCTCGCTTTACGAATGTTCGCTTTACGTAACTTCGCTTTTATGAAAGACTTACATTAGTACCTGCTCTCGCTAGCTGAAAGAGTATTTTCACTTTTACTAGAAAAGATGCCTGTTTTAAACTTGTGTTTGCCCCAAGAAAGACTACCAAGACTTGCATGGGCAGGTGTGTGCACAAGCGTGTACTTGCTGATTTTTTTCTACAAAGCGGTTTTGGCACAATCTTTCCAATTCTGATAAGTGAAACTACACTGTACGTACATTATGTCTACTTTATATACCTGTGTATTTATCATATCATTCCTGCTTTTACTATATGTTAGGGTTATTTGAGGTTTATGTGCTATTTGGTAGGTTATTTTTTGAGTCTGGGAACATTCAAAAATTTTTCCCATATAGATTAATGGCAATTACTTCTTCACTCCACCATTTTGGCTTATGAAGGGTTTCATAGTAATGCCCTACCTTTGGATAGCGGGGTAAACCTCTATCATGAATCTGAGCATTTACTAACTTACATTTTTCTTACTGCTGCTAATCTATTTGCACATTGTGTTTCACATCAGTACTCTCACTATGGACCTACTTTCCTCTCCACTGACTGAGAAGCTAATGCCACAGACTTCCACTTGCTAGATGATTATCAGTGCAAACAACTCAGCTATTCTGGCACTCACTGATTTACCACCCCATGCTGGCCAGGATATACATGTCACACTTCTTCAGTTTAGCCAATGTTCTCCTTCAGCAGGGCTCCAATTTTAGCCATGCACTCCCTCTAGAGATTACTCTACTGGAGAACAGCACTGATTTACTGGATAATAAAGCTTTTATTATATAGTTACAGTATGTGATATATATATTCCAACCACTTCATACGCTCTATATCCTAACCCTCCAGACCTTCATTCTCTTTTTGGTTTCTCCTCCTAAATATTTATCCCTTTTCTAATCACATCCCAAGTTCCCAGTTAGTTTTTCTGGTCACCCTCCCCACTATTAAAACAGATCACGGGCACATGATCTTCGCTCTGACCAACGCCTCCTTCCATCAAGTCTTGCTTCTTTGTCAGAATGCCATTCCCCAGGACCTCAGTTCTCTTCATGCTCCCCACACTCCCACACAAAGGCTCCACTATGAAGCTTTCTTTGATTTCTGCTACCTACCCCCTAGGCTTCCTCAAGATCCCCATGCTTATTTATAGGAGAGAACTAACCTCACCAAGCTCCATGTGCTCTGCAACAGCATAGGCCATTGTGCCAAGCTAAACACTCCCAAGGGTCAAACTTGGCTTGAGAACTATGGGTTGGCATCTCCGACTTGGAGGATGAATAATGTCAGGTCCAAACAGTATCATAGGAGATTCAACTCTTGAGAAACATCCAGCACAAATTGTAACTAAGACATCACCTTTCCATGGTCTTCCAAGGTTATGTTCATAGACTTATAAAGGAGGTTCCCTTGACAGTCCTCACCTATGCCAGTCCCCTCCACCAGCTCTTCCCCCCCCCCACACAAAAACTCCCACCAGTCCCTGACTAAGTGAAGAAAATTGAATTGCTACAAATCCAAAACACAAGATAGATTACTAAAAGAAAAAAAATGAGATTAAAATTACCGTAGGCCAGTTAGTATAGGCAAGCCAACATGTATCAATTATTTGGATGACCAATCGTCACATGTCAAAGGCGGAACATGTCAAAGTTCACTGAAGTTCTTTGTTGAAGGATGAGCTGGCTGCAGCACTGTAGGAAACATATTACATGTATTTATTCCTTCATTAATGGACTCTGTTCTAGGCAGAAGCGTAGGTGTGGGTATGCACTGCTTATAGAAGCAGGCAGACCTCCTTAAATGCAGTATACTACAAAAATGGAGCAGGGCTTGGACTTAGAATGGCAACACATTAATCCTTTCAGTGTGAATACCATCTAATCTTTATCATTGCCATTATTAATTTAACACAGCAGTAAATTGCAGATGTCACCGCGATTTCTAATTGCTCAAGAATTCCGCCTGTAGTATCCAGCCTGGATCTGTGGAGTTAATTAAGAACTGGAATATGACTATCAGTGACTATGAGATCAGGAAGAGCAGGAAGTTTTTGTTGCACGGAAGAGTAGATGGTTCAATGAGAAGATGGACTCTATATGTTGAAGAAAGTGAAACTACCTCTGTGATTTGGATATGTGGGTAAAAACTGATATGAAGTGAGCATTGACTGGGCTGATGGGGAACAATCACCTGGATATCAACAGGCAGGGCAGTTCCTTGGAAGGAATTAAGACTTTTTGGTTACTGTTCATGTTGATACATTCTGACTGGTTCCAAGAGCAGATAAGTCCAATCTATAAACCGAAGATTTTGCAGGGATCGAGGCCTGGCTTAACTGGGTCCTGATCTTTGATCTCTCCATTGCAAGCAGAGAATGGTTTTCTGAAGAATTCAATATGTAGTCCTGGGGTTACTACACAATTTTGATGTTCTTGGGAGCGGTGAGATTTGAGGAAGTTCTGCTTCTCCTGATCCACAAGCACTGATGACACAGTACTGTAACCACTGTAACATTAAATCCAACTGCAACCAGGTTATCTCCTGAGTCTCCGTAGCTTCAGTTCTCTGAAACACCATCAGCAAGATTTCACCATGCACAAGAGAACTGTACAAGACTAAGAAGAGGAGAACAGAGACTTGGAAAGAAGTACCTTTGGGATTCTATTAAATGTGGATGAAGACTGATAGTCACTATTATTAAATTGTTTTTGTAAAAAAACATTTTAGAATTAACTCTAGAATGCACATATTAATTGGAAAAGTTCCACATGTTCCAGAAGAGTACATGTGGGAATTACTGGAAAAGACCAATGTATGCAGAAGGGTCAGCATTTGAGAGCAGAGGGTATAAATCTTCATTTGCTGCTAGTAGATGTTTTTACTCTAAGTTATAAATGAATGTTCTGTTCAATCTTTAAATAAGTGCTGTTTCAGCATAATCTATTTAACTTTTATGGAATCTTGTATATGACATATTTTCCCATCACTTCTGCAGTTATTTTCACCCTTAATACTATTAACTGTTTCATACTTCATTTTCATAATAAGGCATGTCTCATGCTTTGAGATGGCGCTATTCCCGGACATTCCAGGTAGTGGTGCAAAACGTGTCTTTATCCTTTGAGTCTTCATCTTATTACTTAATTGCTACACAGAGTGACTTGACTTGTGCCTGTACAACATAAACAGCAGTGTTTTCACAGAAGTCTTATCTCTTGCTTGGTACTGTGCCTTTAATAAAATGTTCAGATTGAGTGAGTGTCTTCCATACATTGGCTGTGGATACAGAAAGTGTTTTACAGCACAGCAAAATTTAGCAAGGTTCTATCTGAGAAGTTGCCTATTGTCTTCCCAGTTGATCTTATCTTGTACTGACAATGATAAAGAAACCTTTCAGCCCATCTATCCATGCCACATCCTGAAGGTGCAAATCATTAGTCTGATCCCTTTTTAATTTCCTGATACATGGTTTCATCCCAAGCCAGGAACAATTCCTTTCCTCCTACTGATCCCATAGAGTTCCTCCGGTTGATCAGTGTTTGCTTCAAATTCCAGATTCTGCTATCCCTTGTATCTCCACTTCTTTTTCCTTATGCTGTTTGATAACTTTGCACCATTAATCTACATCATCCTAAAACATTAATTGTGTTGCTCTTCTTAAACACAGTTCCTGTTTGACCTGAGCTCTTGAATCTTCCCATTCACATAAGGTGTACAGACCTCATCGTATTAGGATGGTCACTCCAAACCATTCAGATACCAAACTCTATGTCAAGAGCACAACTTCCATCAATCCCAACACAAGAGGAAGATCTGTTTGGCAATTTAGAGGAAAGAATGGATCTACTCTGTCTTCCAGGACATTTACCTAATAGGTTGAGTGGACACCTATTGAGATCTGACCACCCACAGATGCACAGGGCCACTTAAAACATGGAGAAGTCAAATGTCTTACTTGAGCATTTGACTAATACTGACAACACGTTGTTAGTCCCAAAACCCTAGGAATGAATGAATTAATATTGGCATTGCTATTGAAGTAGAAATAAAATAATTAGAATACCACATAGTCCTTCATGCCTACTCCACTCTTCATTGTTACGGCTGATCCTATAACTCAAGATGATGATTAAGAAGGTATCAGAAAGTGGCGACTGTATGTGTGCAGCTCCCAAGGGAATACTGAAATATTCCGATTTAGAACTACTGAAATCTATGGTCACTATCGCAGGTACTTCAGTAAGCAATATTGTTTTAATACAATTTAAAGAATCTATTGATCTTTAGACTTGGCAGACCACCCAGGTAGTGTATGCAGTTTCCATTGTTTAAGAAAGAGAACCCATCGGGCTGGGCTGCAGGTAGAACTGAAATCAGGGCACAGTGCTCCCCACCTCCGACCATTTTCCAGGCTAATGTACAGTCTCTGGAAAATCAGTGCAAGAATGCAGGGCTGAAGGGACATCAGAAGCTGCAATGCGTGCTGCTTCACCGAGGCATGGCTCACCCCAGCACAGCACTGCAGCCTGAGGGATTCACCTTCCACTACATTTATTCATTAATTTATTTATTTATTGATTGATTTATTGGCATGTAGTGTGGAGCAGGCCCTTCTGCCACTTTAAGCCACAGCACCCATCAACCATCGATTTTAACCAAAGCCTAATAACGGGAAAATTTACAATGACAAGTTCACCTACCAACCAGTACATCTTCAGACTTTGGGAGGAAACCACAGCACCTGAAGGAAACCCATGGGGTCACGGGGAGAACATACAAACTCCTTTCAGGCAGCTGTGGGAATTGAACCCTGGTCACTGCTCCTGTAAGGCTTTGTGCTAACCATTGAGTTACCTGCCACCCACATGGTTTGGATGGCAGCATCAGGCAGTGACAGAGATGGCGGTTCTGCCACAGTCCTGCTCCCGTGACCTGGAACATCTGGTGGTCACATGTTGTCCATTCTACCTGCTGAGGAAGTTTTCTGCAGACACCCCTGATCAATATCAGACTGACACTGGAGGAACTGAGCAGTCATGAGACAGCACACCCTGATGCCTTCCTGATCATTCCGGTGGCTTCAACCAGGTCAGCCTGAAAAATCTCTGACAAACCGTCACCGACCTGCCACTTGTGGACCCAAAAGAAGCCATTGCTACATCACTATCAGAGTCAGAATCAGGTTGATTATCATCAGAATATGACGTGAAATTTGTTAGTTTAGCAGCAGCAGTTCAAAAAATAATAATAATAAATAAAATAAAACAATAATAATAAATAAACAAATCAATTATGTATATTGAATAGATCTTTTAAAAACATGCAAAAACAGAGATACTGCATATTAAAAAAATAGTGAGGTAGTGTCCAAAGCTTTAATGTCCATTTAGGAATCAGATGGCAGAGGAGAAGAAGCTGTTCCTGAATCGCTGAGTGTGTGTCTCATACCTGACGGTAGCAGTGAGAAAAGGGCATGGCCTGGGTGCTAGAGGTCTTTAATAATGGACATGGCCTTTCTGAGACACCACTCCCTAAAGGTGTCCTGGGTACTTTATAGGCTAGTGCCCAAGATGGTGCTGACTAGATTTACAAACTTCTACCTTTTTCGGTCCTGTGCAATAGCCCCTCCACACCAAACAGTGACGCAGCCTGTCAGAATGTGCTTCACGATACAACTATAGAAGTTTTTGAATGTATTTGTTGACATGCCAAATCTCTTCAAACTCCTAATAAAGTGTAGCCGCTGTCTTGCCTTTTTTATAACTACATCGATATGTTGGGACTAAGTTAGATCCTCAGAGATCTTGACACCCAGGAACTTGAGGCTGCTCACTCTCTCCACTTCTGATCCCTCTATGAGGATTGATATGGGTTCCTTCATCTTACCCTTCCTTAATTCCACAGTCAGCTCTTTTGTCTTACTGACGCTGAGTGCCAGGTTGTTGCTGCGGCACCACTCCACTAGTTGGCATATCTCACTCCTGTACACCCTCTCGTCGCTACCTGAGATTTTACCAACAATGGTTGTATCATCAGAAAATTTATAGATGGTATTTGAGCTATGCCTAGCCACACAGTCATGTGTATATAGAGAGTAGAGCAGTGGGCTAAGCACACACCCCTCAGGTACACTAGTGTTGATCGTCAGCAAGGAGGAGATGGTATCACCAATCCACACAGATTGTGGTCTTCTAGTTAAGAAGTCGAGAATCTAATTGCAGAGGAAGGTACAGAGGCCCAGGTTCCGCAACTTCTCAATCAGGATTGTGGGAATGATGATATTAAATCCTGAGCTATAGTCGATGAACAGCATCCTGACAGAGGTGTTTGTGTTATCTAGGTGGTCTAAAGCTGTGTGGAAAGCCATTGAGATTGTGTCTGCCGTTGACCTATTGTGGCGATAGGCAAATTGCAATGGGTCCAGGTCCCTGCTGAGGCAGGAGTTTAGTCTAGTCATGACCAACCTCTCAAAGCATTTCATTGCTGTCAATGTGAGTGCTACCAGGCGATAGTCATTAAGGCAGCTCACATTATTCTTCTGACGCTCTGGTATAATTGTTGCCTTAATTGTTGCCTTAAAAGTGGGAACTACACCCGTAGCAGTGAGAGGTTGAAAATGTCCTTGAATACTCCCTTCAGCTGGCTGACACAGGTTTTCAGAGCCTTACCAGGTACTCCATTGGGACCTTCTGCCTTGCGAGGGTTCACTGTCTTTAAGGACAGTCTAACATTGGCCCCTGAGACAGAGATCACAGTGTCATCAGATGCAGCAGGGATCTTCACAGCTGCAGTTGTCTTCTCCCTTTCAAAGTGTGTTTAGATGGCATTGAGTTCACCTGATAGTGAAGCATCACTGTCGTTCATGCTATTGGGTTTCACTTTGTAGGAAGTAATGCCCACCATGCCATCACACAGCAGCACATTGGCAAATCCAATCACCTGGCTGTACTCCTACTCCCAGCATGCAGGCAGAGACCAGGGACTGCAGCACTAGTACTAAGAAGTCAAAGGTATAGTCAAAGGAGGAAGAGGAGCACTTGCAGGACTGCTTTGAATAGGTGGACTGAACCATAATCAAAGACTTGTCTTTGGATCTGAATGAATATGCCACAGTCATTGCAGACTTCATCAAGACCTACTATATGTGGACAAGTTGTACATTCGAGAACATACTGAACTGCAACCACCCCCTCTCCACACCAAATGAACTAAGAGATTCGCAGTCTGCTGAGGGCCCAATCTGTCATATTCAAGACTGGTAATGGGGATCTTTACAAGTCCAGGTATGACCCACAGAAGGCTACCTTAAGAGTGCAGAAGCAATTGTGAATGAAGTTAGAGAAGCAATCAGATGTGGCAGGGTTTGTTTGCCATTAATTCCTATATGGCAAACCTAACATCATAAATAGCTGTGATGTTTCACTCCCAGATGTGCTCAACATTTTTATAGACACTTTGAAAAGAAGATTAAACTATATCTGTGTGAATCCCTACAACAGCCTTTCTCAACTTTTTGCCCTGCAGGAATCCTTTTTCAGGTCTCAGTGAACCCCTGCATAAAACTTGATAAATCTACAACTTATGATACATTAGTGTGATCAGTAAGTTGAAGATATAATAATCCAAAAATAATTGGCAATGCACCTTTTGAGTAGAGAATGAATTTTTAGCCAGCCTTTCTTGAAAAAACCAGGTAGTTAAGCTTAGCTTACCTTTCTTGAAATTAACCTTTCTTTCCCTTTCATAAATTTTAAAAACTCATAAAGCAAACATAATGAATTTCTGTTAAATAACTAGTTTAAGCCAAACTGAGATTAAAATTTTCTAAAGGTAGTCTCGGTAGATTTAATGTAAATACAGCTTGTAAATTGATCTTAATTAATGCTACTTGCAACATGAATATTTATTGACAATGTTGAATAGTAAAGTAACTAAGAACCATAGGTCAAACCAACATGAATAAAAATATAGCCTAAGACACAATTATATACAAGACTTTGAAGAAACATTTTCTTACTAAGTGACATGATCAGGCTCAGATATAGGCCTAGCATGTGAAACCTGTGCTTGGTTTTTGCTGCACAAATACTCAATTCTGGGTTGAACTTGAGATTAGCACACACGGATTTCACCTTCAACTGAAATGAAACAGTTTCTATCCTTGCTCTTGATGCTTGCTAAACAAGAAAAAGCTTGCTCACACATGTAAGAAATTGAAAGCTGCAACAAAATGTCATTGCTTTCCTATGAATGGCAGGATGCTCTTCTTTCACAGAAATCCATAACTAGTCCAGAGACAGGTCAGTAAATCTCATCTTGAGTGCACGATCAGATAGTAGACTGCACTATCACAAAGTTCTTCCTCCTCTCTCAAAGTCAAGTTCTTAGGTTGGGCAGAAGATTCAGAGAAGCAGTTCTTCCAGGTGGTTTTCAATAAGACTTGAGACTTTCTGATATCTCACTCTCAAGCCCAAACAGCAGTGGAAACATTTCAAGATTTCCTTCTGCAACATGATTTTTCCAAAGATTCAGTTTCCTTTAAAATCTAAGAATTTTGTCACCTGAAATGAAAACACTTTCTCCAAGGCCTTGCAGAGACTTGTTCAACTGGTTCATATGATGAAAACTGTCTGCTAATTAGGCTAATTTCTGCAGCCAGTCTTCATCTTCAAAGCACTCAGCAAAATCTGGCCTACTATTTTCTTGAAAAATACGCCTGCACTTCACCGTTCAGCTCAAACTCCCTGTTGGGAACTCTTCCTCTGTTAAGCCACCGGATTTCTGTGTGTAGCAGGAGATTGGTGTGCTCTTTGTCCAGGTTTTCACACAGATTTTTAAACATTCTCCAGTGAATTGGTCTTTGTCTAATAAAGTTAACCATTTTTATAGCATCAATGAAATTTTCATTTCATCTCCAAGAGTTTTTGACATCAGCACCTCTCTGTGAAGAACGCAGTGTGTTGTGACAATGTCAGGATTTTCTTTTTTTACAGGAGAAAGAAAACCTCTCAAGGAGCCAACCATTGATGGGGCACCATTAGTACAGATGCCCACACAGTTCCTCCAAAACAGACTTTTTGTTTCCAGATATGAAGACAAAACGTTGAATATATCTTGCCTTTTGCTTGTTTTGGGCAGCTCTTTGCAACAGAAATATGTTTCCAAAATTTCACTAACACTTATAAATCTTACAAACTTGATCCCCCAGTCCATGTAAAACCCATTGATAAGTAGCTTTCATTGTAAAGACAGACTTTTTTGTGTGTCTGTTGTTGCACTATTGCAGTGAAATGACTCAGAAGATTGTAATTCTTCCTCATAATCTTATCAGAATTGTCCACAGACCTAGGCTCCTCCTCTTCCATCTCACAGCTCCTCTTCAAAAATCAGCACACTAGACTATCTTTAGAATGAAAATTTTCCTCCAATTTTCTACTACACCAGTAGAGTTTGTTTGCTCCCATAAGTCTGTTAGCAGTGTGTAAGGGGAAATTAGAGGAGGTAATTCAGAGCATCTAACCTGCGTCCAGAATATTGATGCAATCACAAAGAAAGCACATCAGTAGCTATACTTCATCAGACATTTGAGAAGAGCTGGCATATCACCAAAGACTCCAGCAAATTTCTACAAATATACCCTGGCTGACAGCATTACAGCCTAGTAGTGAGGCTCCAGTGCACCAGATCAGAGAAAGATGCAGGAAGTTGAAGACTTAGACAGCTCTATCATAGGTGCTAGCCTCTGCCCTATCAAGGATATCTTCAGAAAGCATTACCTGAAGAACGTAGCATCCTTCACGAAGGACCCCCTACCATCCAGGACATGCCCTCTTCTTATTACTACCATCATGGAGGAGGTAGAGGAAAGTGAGGATGCATACTCAATGTTTTAGGAACAGCTTTTTCCCCTCTGTCATCAGGATTCTGAACAGTCCATGAACCCATTAACACTACCCTACTATTTTGCTCTTTATTGCACTACTTAGTTTATATATATTCTCTTAATCCCCGCTTTCCTGAGTGTACAAAGGCCAATTGATCTGAGCAAGGAATATAAGAAATTGCTGAGCATTCACAATTTTCTTCAGGGAACAAATTCCAAAGAGTTATAGCCCTGTGCATTAAGAATTACTCCTCATCTCAATTCTAAAAGATTTGAGATTATGCTCCCTAATTGTGGAATGTCATGCTAATGCCACAGCCTTTAAATTCTTTTGACAAAACATCTCAAAGTTCTTGCTGCCTCAGTAAATCAGCCAGCGTAATCAAAGACCTCACACACTTCAGATGTTCTCTCTTACCCCGTCTTCCATCTGTCAGAAAGTATGTAAGCCTGAATGCAGGCCCAAGGGCAGCTTCTACCCTGTTGTTACAAGAATATTAAATGGTCTGAAGTATGATGAACTGGATTCTTGAATTCACAATCTTGCTTGATATGATCTTGTGTAATGAGCTCCACAAACCAATGCAGAGAGCCAGAGAGCTGGGTTCCATGGTTTTAGAGCACCTGAATCATAATTATTTAACAAGAGTCGTTAATCATTTAGATTTTCTTATATTTTTCTTGAGCGACTCACTTTTTATAATATGGTCTCCTGGTGCTTTCTGTATAAAGTTGTTAATTTTATTTTGATAGGCTTGGGGATTCCATGTTACATTTATTATTTGTGGATACCTGGTTAACACTAATTGCAGGGTCCTAGTTTTGAAAACAATGTCACTCAGCTGAGCATCTGATGGTCTGCTGGAATTCTTATAAATAAATTCTGGTTACCATCACTATGTTAGAGACTGTCTTTCTCCACACTTAGGATCTGACATGCTCACCGTGACAATCTTGTACCTTTTATTTATACAATCACTCTTCATACTATTGTAAAGCCTTAGAGCTGTCACAGCATGGAAGGAGGCCATTTTGTCCATTGGTTGGTGGGAGGTTAAGCAGTGCAGTGTGATAACAGTCCTTTCAGCCCACCATCACCGCATTGACCATGATACCAATCTAAATTAATCCTATTTGATTATACATGCTTCTACAACCACCCCTGATGGCACCTACCACTCTCTTTGTAAAAAAAATCGCTTTGCAAGTCTCATTCAAACATTCTCCCTCTCACCTTATACCTATGCCCTCTAGAATTTGCCATTTCAACCCTGCGAAGAAGTCTCTCTCTGCCCTATCCGTGCCCTTCATAACTTTATACACGGCTACCAGATCGCCCCTTAGCTTCCCATGCTACAGAGAAAACAATCCAAGTTTGTCTGACCTCTCCTTATAGTTAATACCCTCCATTTCAAGCAACCTCTTCTGAATCCTCTCCAAAGCCTTCATATGCTTCCTATGGCTTGGTAACTAGAATTGCACACAATATACTGAAAAAATTATCAACTTCTATACTTAATACTCCGAACGTATGCCTTCTTCACCACTGATGTCACCACTTTCTTAGTGAGCCATAGACTTGAAGCCCAGGATCCCGCTGAATATCAGCGCTTCGACGGGTCCCACCATTTACTATGTACTTTTCTCTGCATCTGACTTCTCAAAATGTATCATTTCATACTTCTCAGGATTAAACTACCATTTCTCCACCCTAAGTTCAAGTTCAAACTTGTTCCCTATAGAGCAATCTGGTCAATCCCATACTCCCACTCCTTTCCCATAGCTTTAAAAATCACTCCTACACCCCATCCACACCCTTTCCCCCACTCCCCACCCATGCCTATCCAATCCTCTGGCATTGCAGTCAATGAGTTCCAAACCATCAGTGCTTCCTGTGAAAAGAAAGCTTTTCCACACATTCCTCCCTGTAACTTTTCCCCTTCACTTTAAATGGCTCCCAATCCTTGAGCCCTCCGCTAATGAGAATGCTTTCCCCTTGTTTACACTACCTAAACTCTGCCTAAATCTTTAATATTGGAAAAGTTTCTGCCAAATAGAGTTGCTGAGCCAAGTAGTCAGTCTTGATGTAATGTACTTAAAGTAGCATCTGAAAGGAGGGAACATTTAAAATGAAAAATATCATAACGTTGCTAGTTTCCAATTTGATGTACTAAGTCAATACTAACAGTGGAAAAACTGGTCACAAAGTAATGTTGCAAAATGTCTGCCAAACCAGTGATTCACAAAAATCCTGATTGCTTTAAATAAGAGACATTTCCTGAACTTTAGCTTTAGGTTCTACAGTGATTAAAAGCATGACAAAATGTAAGACTGCAAGGCCAGTTTGCCAATGTTTTGATGCATCTATATTCCCAGGAGGCCGGTGGATGACAAATTTAATTCGGATGTGTAGTGCTTTACACTCTACAGGCAGTGGTATGAGGGAGCACTAATCAAGATATGGCTTCCTTTGTGGAGGGATTTCTTAAGGATAACTGCTGCAGAAGAAGAAGGAAAAATATTGGGACTGCAGCTGCATCTAATTACTGCATAAGTACAGACTAAACATAATGCTACCATTCCATCCCAGCCATTCCACTGGGATTATCAAAGATAGGGATCTCCTACAGATGCGAGTGTGAAGTAGATTTATACCAGGGTAGCATCTTGGCCAGTCATCATACTCCTCCACAATTAGACATGGCACCCTTTGTAGCATTATGCTGCAGCCAGATTAAATGTTTATTACACTCTCATAAGGTTTCAAAATGCTTCAGCCCTGTGTAATTGTCATTACAACTTGCTTGGCCATCAATAACCAAACAAAAGTGCAACTTTTGAGGAATATTATGAATTTGTGGCTCCCTGAACATCATGCTTGAATGCACTAATGTTAATATGAATTTTGCATCTGAATTTGACAATCATTAAAAGTTTAAACAAAGTCACAGCAAGTCAGTTGTCGTCGTGTTATCATCTGCTCCTCTCTGTCTCCAGAACTGAATCCCCCACTTGGAAGTAAGGCAGCATTTGAGTTCCTTCAGTTTAAAGGATTTCCACTGTGTTTATAATGATGGTTTGTTTACTTAAGTTAACACCGTTTAAGTACTTTGATGTCCGTTAATGGCAGTGCTGGTGAAAGAGTAGCTTGTGACAGGTGGCGATTAGAAATCAAAAATCTTCTAAATGAAATGCTTGGGGAATGACCTGACAAGATTGTACAGTTAGGCCACTCATTCTGAAGTGGTGCCCATGGCATCTCTGTAACACCGTGGCTTGTGAAACAAACATCCATATGCAAATTCCCTGACTGAAACAAAACTTAAACCCATATGCTTTAGTAAAATTTCTTGCTTTTATCCATCAGTACAAGTTCTGTAAATTGTAGCAAAAATTGAAGAGTGGACCATAGGTCTTTTGAGCTTGCTGCATAGGAAATTACACTTGGCTTTAGTAGAAAGACTGTGCTGTTCCTGATACAATCAAAGATTTACTTCATTTGCAGTTAACACGGGGTTTTAAATGCAATTTAATATACAGCAACATGGATTTAAAGCTGCTCTAACAGCATGGAGACTTCCAGGTCATAACTGCAGTCATCTGAGATCTTAACAGGGCTAAAGGTCAAACAGTCATTTCCACATAACGTCTAGGGTTATCAATGTGAACATACAGCCTGAAGGGCATTTTTATGAGACTACTTTAACCATTTTGCTTTGTAGAAAGCTCAACAAACAAGAAAACAATGCAATCTGTTGATTGCTAACACACTCATGTTTCATAATCACTCTTATCACGATAAATTATAAAATGTAATCTTTGAAAATTGCTGCAGTATGTAATAGTTTTAGATTAGTCCCTTTGAGAAAATACAGAGTGCAGCAATGTAAAAATAATTGGAAAAAAGAATGATTAAAAGTTAGCAGATGGCTATAGCATTTGCCTGTAGTATAGGAATTTCTCTCAGCAAGCTACGTGGCTATCACAGACTCCTCCGGTAGCCTCATTGCCCAATAATAATGCTGCAACTCCAGTTGCAGAACTAGGTAGAAGAGACCTTCCCTTTAAAGTTAAGTCTGTGGTAACAGCAGCAAAATAAATTATCAAGCCTTACTTCTGGAACCCGCAAACTGAATGATAAAAATAAACCACTGATCTGATTGATCCTTCCATTCGACAACTTGGTGTGAAGTTACAACTGAATTCTTGCATCATAAAATTTCCTTGTATCCTGGCTCCAATGAATCCTTGGAGTCCCCAAATTCATATTGGAGTTGTGACATTGCTGAATGCAATACCCACCTATGAACAAATGGCCTGGATTATTTTCTGTATTACGGAAGTGCCTAAACTTCAGAAATATTTCTTAAACTGTAAAGCACCTTTAGATGTACTGAGTCATTCTGTCTTTAATTTCTTAACATTAAACCACTATTGTCACTTCCCTGTCTTACCACGAAGTTACCTTCCTTACCTCATCTCAAACTATTAACTTCATGCCATTAGTCTCAGCATCTCTTCAAGCTTCCAGCATTGAGATCCTAACCCCCAGACTCCGCACTGAATGTACAGTCCACATGTACAGTATATTCTATTGTTATCTTGCTGCCTATGCACACCTTAGCCTCAGTTTAAATTTCATTATATCAGTGACTAAACTTCAAGCACTTTATTGGCTGTAAAGAACTGCAGTAGGGGAAGGTAAGTCAGATCGTTCTTTTTCCTTTGTACTTTTACATTTGGAATCCTGTCCAAAGTTTTTTTTTAAATGAATTTCATTTCAAATTTACAAACGCAAATTAAAAGTGGCCAGGAAAATTCAATGATACCTTGTGAAGGTGTGTGAAAATGAGTATGAAGCGAGAGAGGATCTGATTGCTGTGATGAAGGAAAAGCAGGGATCAATGCAAGCTGCAGAAAAGAAAGGATCAAGGAGGTTAAATTACTGAGCTACAAGTCAGAGTTCTCATCCATTGATAAGCTGAAATCTCATCACAGCAGATGGAGAATTTAAAGTCAAGCAATGAAAAAACCTGGATATTTTAAATGATGGCTTCAGTAATGGAAACTATAAAATTATTGGATTGTCATTTAGAAAAAAAACATCTGATTCCCTACAGAGAAGGAAATGTGTTTATTTATTGAGATACAGTATGGATTAGGCTCTTTCAGGCCTTCAAGCCATGCCACGCAGCAATCCTAAACCCACAAGACAATTTACAACAACCAATTAACCTACCAACTGATACATCTTTGGACTGTAGGAAGAAACCAAGCACCAGAGGTAACCCATGTGGTCACGGGAAGAACAGACAAACTCCCTACAGATTGCCGCGGAAACTGAACCCGGGTCCTCGGTACTGTAAAGCACAGTGTTAACTTTTATGCTACCATGCCACCCCATTCTGCCATCTTTACCTAGCTTGGCCCAGTGTGACTCTTGGTGAATGTTAGAAAATTGGAGATAGAACAAGAACAGTAGAACTCAAAGCAGGCCTTTCAGCCCACAATACCTGTGCCAACCACGATTCCAATTAAACCAAACCTACCTGCCTGGATGTGATCCATATCCCTCCATTCCCTACATGCTCAGTCTAAATACCTCTTAAAGGCCACTATTGTGTCTGCTTGCACCAACAACACAGGTAGCATGCTCCAGCATACCCTGTCTTAAAAAACTTGCTCCTTTCAGGTTTCAGGTCCACTGAACTAATTCTTGGTTTGGCAGGGTTTTTTTTTCTAAGATGAGAGTCTAAACAGATTAGGCCTAATTTGACTTTAGAAGAATAAAAGCAAATGTCATTGAAATGTACAATATTGTTTTGGGGCTCAATGTTTACCCTGGCTGAGGTGACCAGGAACAGAAGCACAAACTTAAATAATGAGTCAGACATTCAGAAATAAGGCAAGAAGATTCTGGAAATCGGAAATAAAAAACAAAAGTTTTGGAAACACTCTGTAAATCAGGAATCACTGTACAAAGCAGAGGTCATATTTTAGGCTAACAGCTAAACACAAGTGATTCTACAGATGCTGTAAATCCAGATTAACCTACTCAAAATGCTGGAAGAACTCAGCAGGTCAGGCAGCATCCATGAAGAAGGATAAATGTGAATGTTTCAGGTAGGGACCCTTCATCAGAAAGGAAGGAGATGGAAGCCAGAATCAGGTGTGGGGGAGGGTGAAGAAAGAGTAAAGCTGGGAGGTGATTGGTGGAAATTGGCTGAAGACGAGGGAATCTGATAGGAGAGGAGAGTGAACCATGGGAGAAAGGGGAGGAGGGGGGTACAAAGGAAAATGATAGGCAGATGAGAACGTTGAACAGTATAGCATTGTAACAAGCCCTTCAGCCCACAATGCTGTACTGAACCTAATAAACTTGCATTCAAATGGCCAAATAAACTAATCACTTAAGCCTGCATAATGTCCTTTTCCTTCCATTTCCCTCAAAATCATGTGCCTCTCAAAACTTTTCTTAGAAGTCCCTAATGTAGCTGTCTCTAGCACCACCCCAGGCAGTGCATTCCAGGCACCCACCATTCTCTGTGTAAAAAGCTTGTTCTTCCTATCTCCTTTGAAATCATACCCTCACGCCTTAAATGCATGCACTCTCATATTAGACATTTCAACCCTGTGAAAAAGATACTGTCTGTCTACACTATCCATACCTCTCATAATCTTATAAACTCAATCAGATCCTGCTCAGCCTCTGCTGCAACCCAAGTTTGCCCAAACTCTTGTTACAGCACATGCCCTCTAATCCAGGCAGCATCCTTCAGCACCCTTTCCGAAGCCTCGACATCCTTCCTGTAATGGAGCAATTGGAACTGTATGCAGCCTAACTAGAGTATCATAAAACTGCAACAGAACTTACTGTCTTTCGAACCCAGTGCCTCAACAAATAAAGGCAAGCATGCCATATGCATTCTTAACCACCCTGTCAACCTGTGCAGCCACGTTTAGGGAGCTATGCACAGACCCAAAAATCCCTCTGTTCATCAACACTGTAAGGGTCTTGCCCTTAACAGTGTACTGTCTTTATATTTGACCTACTAAGGTTCAAAACTTCACATTTGACTGGGTTAAACTCCATCTGCCATTTCTCTCCCCACATCTGCAACTGATCTATAATCCATTGTATACTTTGCCAGTCTTCTATGCTATCCACAACATAACAACCTTCATATCATCTGCAAATTTACAAACCAACCCATCTATATTTTCATTCAGGTCATTAATATACATCACAAACAGCAGAGGTCCCAGTTCAAAGCCTTGCAGAACACCACTAATCACAAATATCTAACTAGGGATCAGTCCCTTCAACCAGTACCCTCTACCTTCTATGAGCAAACCAGATCTGAATCCTGAAAGGTTAAGAGGAGAGCCAGAATAGGGAATGGAAAAGGGGAGAAGGTGGGAAGAAATTACCAGAAGCTGGAAAATTCAATGTTCATGGTGTCAGGTTGGAAATAAACTAACTGGAACATGAAGTGTTGCTCCTCTAACCCAAGAGTTGTTTCATCATGGCAGTAGTGGAGGCCATGGACTGACATGTCAGAAAGGGAATAGGGAGTGGTATTAAAATAGTTGGCTGCTGGGAAATACTCTCTGTTGTGGATGGAGTAAAGGTGCACAACAAAGTGGTCCCCAACATTCCTCTATCCACAGTGGTCAACCATTTTATTATTATTATTATTTCACACATCACCAAGATGCTTTATTACTTTAGAAGGAAATATTAAATTATTGAACTTTGAATGCATTTGTTTAATGTGATTTTGATTATTGGAGAGGTATTGGGCAGTTTCCAAATGTCTGATCAGGCAATAGCCTTCCTGAACTTCGAGGAGCCTTTGTGGCCTCTTTTATAATTGCATTAACCAGCAGACATCATCATACTATAGCATTCAATTTCAGCCTTGATACAGTATGGCCCTGTTGTTCTCTTAGTTTACAGGAATGTGATTTTAAATTCATTTCACATTTGTCAACACCAACAGGTTATCAACAGATCACAACTACATTTTATTATGATTTACATGTTTGCATGCCCTATTCAAAGTTGATTAAAAAATATAGTTCAACTTCTGAAAAGTTGATGTACAAAATAAAATGGCAAAAGAGATTTTAAAAGTAAAATCTCTATGTCATAATCTTTGATGAATCTTTCAATTCACTGCTTAAAGTATCAGCCTCACTCCAGACAGACAAATAAGTTTAAACCACATTTGAAGTATTTCCAGGTTTGCCTAATGACCCATGAGGTAAATGCAATGCCTGTGGTGCAGTACTTAAGCTGTGCAGACCTGGAAAGTTTCAAGTGGATTTTTGGTCTGTACTAAGAACTGATCTCACTGTGGATAACTGCTGGATACAATAATTAGCCTCCACACACGAAGTTAGGGAAGGAAATGTCAGCCAGACATGCTGCTTCTGATCACTTTCAAATGGAGTCTGATGGAAAAATCATGATGGGCTCGGTTGTAATGCCCTTTGCTGTCCAGTGGGACTTCAAATATGCAAGGAACCACACCCACCATAGCTCAGTGGCCTCAGAAGAGAATGGGAGAAAACAAGAAAAAATATCCAGTGCTTGTGGGATCTTGACTTCGTCCTTTAACATTTTTGAGGTAAAATGAAGGAGGTCTCCATATAGATCTCTACAATTAAAATGATCCTTTCATTCTTAATGGAAAATAAAATCAAAACATTGCACACAGGTAATTAAATGTTTCAGAACATAGTATAGAGAACAGTGAAGCAGTCCCCGATATTGTCCCAACCTTTAAACTTACTCTTTGATCGATCCAACAGTTCCCTCCCATATATTATTCTTTTTCTCTTTCTGTTGACTATTTCTATTTGATGATTTCTCATTGGAAGAAAAAGGGAAGAAAACAATCTAATTGAAGAGAGTATTATAGCTGCGATATTAACATATATTGAATTTATATCAGCATTATTGCTTCTTAAAGTAACTGCGCAACTTTCCTTGTGCAACTGACCAAATGGAAATCTATCAAAAACAATGTCAAGGAAAGCCAAAGGCTCTTTGAACTGCCTCCTGGTCTGTCCCATTTCAACAGAATTTCTGCAATGTTAACAGTTTTGCAGTTGGTTGAAAACTATATACTGCAGAAGGCACGACTTCCCAATGGCTACACATTTCAATTTGATTCTCCATTTCCATTCTAACATATCTGACCATGACCTCCTCAACTACAAAGATGAAGCCAAACTCAAGTTGGTAGAGCAACATCTAGGTAGCATCCAACTCGATGGCATGAACACTGATTTTGCCAACTTCCGATAACCTCTCTCCTCTCTGTATTCCACTCATTTTCTGTTCCGCATTCTGGTTCCCTTACACACATTCTCTTCTCCTCTGCTGCCATGAACTCCCTCTTTGTTCCCTTCCTCCTTGCTTGTCTTTCATGGTCCACTGTCTTCTCCTATTAGATTCCTTCTTCAGCCCTTTACCTCTTTCATCTATGCCCTCCCAGCTTCTTACTTCGTTCCCCTCTCCCACCTACCCTCCCACCTTCCCCTCAGTTGGTCTCACCTATGTCCTGACAAAGGGTCTCGGCCCGAAACGTTGACTGTTCATTTCCATGGATGCTGCCCGACCTGCTGAATTCCTCCGGTGTATTGTACATGTTGCTCACCTATTGCCTGCCAGCTTGTACTCCTTCAACTTCCCACCTTCTTATCTTGGCTTCTTCCCCCTTCCTGAAGAAAGGTCCCAGTCTGAGACATCGATTGTTTATTCCCATCCATAGATGTTGCCTGACTTGCTGATTTTCTTCAACATTTTGTGTGTGTTGCTCAAGATTTCCAACATCTGCAGAATCTCTTGAGCTTATGGTTTGCAATCAGTTCTGCCACAGCCCTGCCATGGGAACTTATTGAAGGAGATGGTGTAGATTTTCATCAGACTTTTTGTTTTTTAGCGACTGGAACCTTGCTGGAAGAGCCCCAGGATGCCTGAAAAAAAAGCATTCAATCAGCATTTACAATGGGGGAGGTGGGGGTAATGGTTGGATGCTTGAACTTCCCAGTTGCAGCACAACAACAAGAAAATCCCTCATGATTGTCATTTCTTTGGTGCTGATGAGCTGAATCAGACTGGAACAATTAATTCATCTGTTCTCTCCGAAGTTGAAGAGTTGCTAAGTACTTCATCATACAGTATTTTATTTTTGTTTGAGTACTGATCTTTATTGGGCCAGATTGCTGCTTAAATGATTAGTTGAACTTTTTACACTTCTGGGTTCAATGTTTCTATACCAACTCATCATATACTTAGACTTCTTACTTTAATAAAGTTTTATGTCAAGAGTGGTGAAATAATATGCCATGACATTTGCAAGCTACTTAGTTGAAGCATTTTAAGGGCAGACTTGCTAAAGAATTGATTGTTACAAAATTAACCAAATCATTATAAAATGTCTAACAAATGTTTTCTAGCCATGGGGCAGAAAGAAAAGATTACCATTGATTTTGATTTATTCGATGTATGAACTTATAGCCTAAACATACTGTGTGACTGATCATGTTTTAAAGTGAAAGTAATAAGCAATTTTAGGTCATGTCTTGGATGCTTATCTTGAATTAAAATATGCTGTTTAATTATCAGTCAAATTTTAATTTGATTGCCCGATGCACACCCCTCCGTACCACCCCACTCTCCACGGATGATCTGAAATGCTGCATCCAGTATTATTCTTTTATGGCTATTGTCCAGTCTGACATATCATTCCCAAGTGGCTGTTATCCAATAACTCATTTTGGCCATGCAGTTGTCCTGTAGGTAGGTACATAACAGAAAGCAACAGTACATTTGCCCCATATCCATAGGCTCTATTTGTAAAATCCTTCAAATTCACTAAGCAAACCAGTGTCAATGTCCTCTCCCTGGCTAACAGCCCCAATATTAATGTTCTGGCTACACTGAGTCAGGGACATATTGCTCACCTGCCTGACACTAGAATCCCAAAACAGGCACTCTCTTCCCAGCATTGTCACAGGAAGAAGTTGCCAAGTGTGCAGAGGAAATAATATAAAATGTTCTTGATGCTTCCTTGAAGTAATACAACATCCCCATTGACTCAAATTTCAACTTTATTATCAAAGAACCACAAGCAACCCTGAGATACATTTTCTTGCAGACATACTTATAAATCCAATAACTATCATGGAAGAAATGAAACAATGTGCTAAGGATACAAACTGTGCAAATAGAAAAAGTGAGAAAAGAAAAACACATAACACTAATAATAAATAAATAAACAATAAATATCGAAGACATGAGATGAAGAATGCTTGAAAGTAAGTCCATGGGCTGGGGGAACATTTCAGTGATGAGGCAAGTGAAGTTGTGTGAAGTTATCTCCTCTGGTTCCAGGGTCTGATGACTGAGGGGCAATAACTGTTCCTGAACTCGGTGGTGTGTGACTTGGTGATCCTGTACCTTTCTCCTGCAGGCAGCAGTGAGAAGAGAGCATGTCACCTCACCAACATATCACCTATGGCCATTCAAGGTAGGGAAGGAGTTTTCAGGATGCTGTTGAGATCTTCAAGTGCACTCAATGGGAGCATAGCGAAGCCCTGCTTAGCAGCAGAAGGAGTGCATCACTTCTCCATCTACCCTACTCCTGCAGGCACCTCTTGTCCATTCTGTGGAAGAGTCTTCCACATTGGCCTCATTAGTCACCTCAGAACCCACAGGAGTGAAATCAAATCATCCTCAATTTCAAGGCACTGTCTAAGAAGAAGGAAATTACAAGTTGACCTGCAAATAACCGATTTGGCATTGTTGTCTCTCTACAAAACAGCAATGCACAATCATAATTTTCCAGCCGAGACAAGCAGAAAAGGTCCTCATCCTAGTGAGAACAACATCACACCTTTAAGACACCAACTGAAGACTCCGAACTGGCTGTAAGCCAGTGTACAATGGTGTATAAATCTGACAAAAAGTCTGCAATTTGAAGCGTTAGCTGTGTTTCTCTTTTCACAGATGCTGGAATGCTTCCAGCAGTTTCTTTCATTGCTCTAGGTTTCAGAGTTTTACACTTTCATTTGCTATAGTCTAAAATAGACCATAGCTGAGTCATAATTTGAGGTCAAAAAGGATACTCAATGGTAGTGAATATGTGTGACCCTCGCTTTTTATGAGGGTTGTTGAATCCCATTCAGTCCTCAAAACCAGTAGGATTAACTACACTTTCTAGTATAAGGATGACTACAGAAATGGAAGCAGCATTCCTGTGTCAACCATTCAGACTAATCACCAGCCTGTGAATCTTTCCACTACTCCACATTGTTCTTCTCAAGAAGAATGTGAAGCTATAAAAACAAACAACAGCTGGGCGAAAATTTCACCTTCACTTTCCTGGCCTACGTGTCACATTTTACTTTAAGCAATACAATTGGGCCATTCCTAAAAGTGATTTTAATACTTTTAGATTTGTTTGCAGCTTACAAGCAAGAACCTTGCTATTTTAAGCAAGTAATAATGCAAATTAAAAATTAATTAAATATTTGTAACTTGAAATGACAACGTACACCCACAAATAAGACCATAAGACATAGGAGCAGAATTAGACCATTTTGCCCAATGAGTCTGCTCCACCACTCCGTCATGGCTGATTTATTACCCCTTTCAATCCTATTCTCTTGACTTCTCCACATAATATTTGACACCCTGACTATTCTGGAACCTATCAACCCCTGATTTAAATGTACTCAATGATTTGACACCCAAAGCCATGGCAATAAGTTCACAAATGCAGTAGACCATAAGATACAGGAGCAGAAGTAGGCCATTCAGCCCATCGGGTCTGCTCCACCATTCAATCATGGACTGATCCAACTCTTCCAGTCATCCCCACTCCCCTGCCTTCTCCCCATAGCCTTTGATGCCCTGGCTAATCAAGAACCTATCTACCTCTGCCTTAAATGCATCCAATGACTTGACCTCCACAGCCACTCGTGGCATCCTCTAGAAATGAATGCCAACATAGCATTTGCCTTCTTCACCGACTCAACCCACTGTAGGAAACATCCTCTCCACCTCCACTCCATCTACACCTTTCAACATTTCACTTGTTTCATTTAGATCCCTCTCTCATTTTCTAAATTCCAAAGAGTACAGGGCCAGAGCTATCAGACACTCCTCATCCCCCTTCATTCATCTAAATGTCAGTGAGTACAGGCTCAGAGCCATCAAATGCTCCTTATATGCTAACCCTTTCATTCCCAGAATCATTCCTGTGAACCTCCTCTGGACCATCTTCAATGTGAGCATATCTTTTCTTATATAAGGCGCTCAAAACTGTTCACAATTCTCCATGTGCAGCCTGACCCCAGTTTGTAACACTTTTTCACACCACTGGATCCAGACATCTGAGGTCAAGAGAGTGGAACTGTCTCTGTGAAATGGCTTTTCCACTTTAAAAATGCTCCAGCACAGGTCCCCAGATGCTATAGTCAACCAGCATAGTAGCTTGTAATGTCTGCACTAAAATGATGCTACATAACAATAAATCTCATGACTTATGTCAGGAACAATAAACCTGGTTCTGACTCTGATTCTGACTAATAAAGAAAATTAGGATATTGAAGATGTTTCTTATAAGCTCAGCTATTGTTCAAGATGTGTCAAGAAGTGATAGATCAACTGAAGTCAAGCTGAGAATTATTGTGTAATAATGCCAGAGGAATCTTTGATTTCAACGTAAGGAACAGCAATGTCACCAACATGCACAAGGAGTTCAAAACTGTTATGGTTAAACGAGTATGTTTGGACAGCAGGTAGTACTACTGACTCACAGTCATCCACGTTCAACCCTTGCTGTCCCTCTAGAGATTCCATGTTTTCCCTATGACCATATGAGTTTACCCCCCACTTCCCAAAGATGGGTAGGGTCTCCAAAGACACTTAGGGTTTTAGGTTATTTAGTTGCCACGAGTGTAGTCAGTGATAGAATAGAAGGGAATTTGAGGAACTTTAGGCTACAGAGGAAGTTAATGAGAGAATGGGATTGTTCTGTGAGCTGGAGTAGAGACAGTGGGCCAAACATTGAAAAGAAATATGAAATATAGAAATGGTTGGGTTGAATTGTTCTCCGATCTAGGCGATTTACTTGGCAACTGCCAAGACCGTAGAACAACTAAACCCAACCATTGACCACCTGAGCTATACAATTTATGAATTACTTCCAAATACAAACATCTATTAAATCTATTCATTAATATGCTGTGAGTTTTCTTTGCTATCCTGGCTATCTTTGTCTTCACTTGAAGAAAAGAGAAACAGTGTGGTATATCCATTTCTGGTTGTGAGGAGTGATTGCAACTTAAAGATTATCATATCTCAAGGATCATGCCATGTAACTAAGTACTATTTACATTTTTTTTTGATCCTCTTGCCTCAGGGATATTTTTCTGGACTGCTAGCAAGCTGGAGGGAGAGTGAGGTGTCTCCCAGTGGAAGTTGGTTGTAGGGGATTCATAGCCCATTCCTTAGCCAGAGCCTACAGCAATTTGGGCATCGAGGGAGAGAGGAAGAGGAGAGCCATCTGCAGTACCACCGATGAGGCAGAGAGAGCCTCAAGGTGGCTGTGGCTCAAGAGAGGGGAGCCATGGAGTCATGTGTAGCTAGCCATCTGGACACATGCTGGGGTCTGATCAGCCCCGGCTGGGTCACCTGGAGAAGGGTGTATGATGTTGAAAGACCAAAAACACCCAATGATTCCAGGAACATCACAGATGATGAGTCCAGAAGCATCAGTAGATGTATACACACAGCTGGACACTCTGTAAAGGACTTCAATAGAGGTTGAAAAACCTTGGAACACCTTTTGTCAAGGTTTTCACAGATATTGTGAATGATGTTCCCCCTCGCAAGTCTTTGTTTCTCTGTCTTCCCTATGTGTACATTAAAACACAAGTCAGTGATGAACTGGAAGTCTGATGCCAGCCAATCTGAACACCCACTCCACTGCTGGACTCAGTGCTGACTCCATGGATTGGGCAAACATGCGGGACCAGGGGGAGTTTGCAAGGCCGATGGGAACATTACGTTCAAAGCCCTTAATGGGTCAGACAGAGAAAGTAGAAAGGATATCTCACTGGCTAAACAGTCTAAAGCTGTGGGTCTCTGTTACAAGATAACTGATAGGTCATTAGGGACTGAAATAAAAGAGAGGCCTTCACTCAAAGGCTGGTAACTCTTGGAAATCTACTCTGGAATCTCAGTCATTCAAATTAAAAATGATTGAACTCTAGATATTAAAGGCATCAGGAAAATAATAATTAAGGTATAAGATTAGATTATTCAATGCTGAAGTAAACTTCAGGGAGTAAATAGTTTACTCTTGCTTTATTTTTTGTCAATATTAACTCTTTTTGACTTACATTATTGTCTGCCATTTGCCTTCTACATTTCAGCCTACCTCAAACCAAACCCCACCCCGGACACCCCTTTTATTCTCTCCCCTCCTCCACACTTCCAATACACTTTTTCCATCTATCAGTTAATGATTCCAGTGAACTATCATTAACTTGAAATGTTGCTTCATTATCTCCACGGGTAGAATTGTTTTCTTTTTCTCTCCCTCTGTTTTATTTAGGCTTCTATTGCCCAAAGTAATCACACACAAAATGCTCACCAGGTCAGGCAGCGTCTGCGACGGTAAATGAACAGTCGACGTTTTGAGCAGAAACTCATCCTCAATGCTGGAAGGGAAAGAAGGCAGAAGCCAAAATGAAGGGGTAAGGGGAGGGAAGGAGCATGAACTAGCATGTGACAGGTGAATCCAGGTGAGAGAGGAAAGGTAGATTGGTGGAGGAGGGACTGAGAAGAAATTATGGGAGAAGCTGGGAAATAATGGGTGAATGAGGCAAAGGGCTGAAGAAAAATGAATCTTATAGAAGAAGAGAGTAAACCAAGGAATATAAGGAAGGAGGTGAGGAAGCAGAGGGAGGTAATGGGCAGCTCATGAGGACTGGGGAGGGGAAGAGAAGGGAAGGGAATGGCTGGCCACAGGATTGAAGGAAAACAAAGCAGAAAGACAAGGAAAACAGAGGGGAGTGATTACTAGAAATCAATGATTATGCCATCAAGTTGGAAGCTACTGAAACAGATTATAAGCTACATTAGTCTTTCAATCTGCATCTGACCTCACTGGAGCACGGACAGACTTCTCAGTGTGGGAATGGAAAGTAAAATTGAAATGAGTGGCCACTGGGAGATCCAGGCTGATGTTGTGAACAGAGCAAGGGTGCTCAACAAAGCAGAACCCCATTCGGCATTGGGTCTCACTGATGTAGAGGAGAATACACTAGGAGCTCAGAGTGTAAGAAATGACACCCACAGGCTCACAGATGAATCACTGCCTCGTTTGGAAGGACTGTTTGGGGCATTGAGCATTGAATGTTGTAAGGAAAGAAGTATCAGGCAGGTATAGCACTTAGCATAGTTGCAGAGGTAACCAGGAGAGACATCAGTGGGGAAGAACAAGTAGTCAAGAGAGTTGAGAAGACAGTGATCCCTGTGGAAACTGGAGAGCAGGGTGGGAAAGATGTGCATTGTGGTGGGATGGCACACACCTTTGGAGATGGCAGAAGTTGTGGACAATGATGTTTTGGATGTGGATGCTCGTGGGGTGGTAGGTAAGGACAAGGAGAACCTTAACCCTGTTATGTTGGAGGTGAGATAGAGTGAACATAAATGTGAGGAAAATGGAAGAGATGTGGGTGAGACCAGCATTGATAGTGGTGGAAAGGAAACCCTGTTGTCTGGAATGGAAACAATCACCCTAAGAACAGATACAGCAGAGGTGGAGAAACAGTGAATTGTGACACTTCTTTAAACTTCAGGCACCTTTTGATCCTCATTCCTCATATTTATTATATGTTAGCTTGCAGGCCAATTTCACTATTTTTTATCTGCAACATGAACATTAGATTATAATGCACATGTTAGAATAGACTAATATTTCCTTTACACTACTTCTACATTCTGCTTATATGAACATCACTGAAGAAATTAGATTAAATATGAAATCTGTGGGATAGAAGCAAATTTCATTAGTAACTCAGGATCTCAACAAAATTAGTCCACTGAGTTAAATTTGGAAAAGTTCCAAATTTGCCTAATGAATGTGATTTAGATTCATCAATAGTTCTCCAGGCTTTGCTGCACATTCCCCAATCAGCACACACAAGATGTCTCGTGGCTCTGTCTATATTAGTGGCGGTAAAAACAATCTAGTTGTGTGTAACTGTGATCTGTTTCAGTATCCTTCTCTGGATAGCTTGAGAAACATCTAAAGGAAAGCTTGTGTACAGTATTTTTAATGTCTCACTTTACAAAATTAGAGCATCACCCCCCCCCCCCACCCCCAGTGCATTGATCTGTCCAGATTGGCGTTGCTTCATTCTTCCCTAATACCCTGTTTACATGGCAGCAACTCATTCCATTTTCCGCAGTATTTGCAGCTGTTCCAAATTAGTTGGGGCCATGTAAACACTGCCTAGTCATCGAATTCAACTTTCTTTCGGAGCCCAATCTCCCACCCGTGTGGATTTAATTTTACTCCACAGCAAAGTATTTTGATTTCTGGTTGTGTAAACAGGCTGGTGCCACTGAGTTGAAATTCAGGTCCTGTATGTTTTGAGGCAGGGCAGGCTGATCAGTGGCTTGTTGTCTTCATAAAATTTAACTTCTTCCTTGGATGAATCCGGGAAATGTAACTGGTCGTCCGTTCACAACAAATGTATGTATTTTATAAGCTGCGGATGAAATTGTCTTGGAAGGGACATCCCTTGCTGCCCGCAATCCACATTTCGACACTTCATTCATTGCTCGTGATCTATTGCTCTGCAGTGTCCCTGGGTTCTGTACAATGCTCCTGACTAAAGAAAAAGTGCATTTATATTCAAATTTCAATACCATCATGGCTTCGACACTAGCAGAATGTGCATGCAATTTTGTATCAGAGAAATATTCTTGTTACAAAGATTGTGGTAGCTTACATGATACTATATTGCTTACCACAGCCTTGATCATCTCTTTTCAACTTAAGGTTCTACAGTTTACAGAACAGAAAATCTAACTAATTGTGCTCTGCAGACAGGAATCAGCATTGATATTTTCGCTGTGAATCTTACCAGATTTGTTTCATGGAAATGCACAGTAATTCATTGCAGAAGGATTTCATTCACATTGCTAGGATTCAAAATGAATCCTTACCGGCTGTGTAAACAAGATAATGAAACACTCTCCAACTCAAGATGTCTGGAGAGTTTTAGGAACTAGAAGTAAAACTATTCAAAGGGCTCCAATCCTATAGCTATTAGTAGAGGAACATTGTGTTTTATTATAGTTTGAAGCGGATGCTTTGTTGCTTTATCTTGACTTTGGGATTCAGAGCCTAAAGTGGTGACAGGCTAGTGTTATGAGCTCTTCAGGCTTTTGTAGGGAGCCAGAGAGCGTTGTGCTTTGATATTTTTAAGAGCACCTGAATTGGTTAATTGTTGTTTACTCCAAATCATTAATTACCTAGAACACCTTGTATTTTTTCTCAGGCGACTCACCCTTTGTAATGCGGTCTCCTGGTGCTTTCTGTATAAACGTCTTAAGTTTATTTTCATAGCCTCGAGGGTTCCATGTTCATTGTGTAATTTAAGTGGATGCCTGATTAGCGCTAACTGGGGGTCCTAGTCTTGAGAATGTTACTTCTCATGGTGTAGCTCAGCCAAGCCATCTTATGAAGAAATCTTGGTCGCTGTCTCTTCATTGGAGTCAGTCTTTTCTCCGCACTTGGGTTACAACATTGTCAGCGCACAAGATGACAGTGCCGGGGCAAAAGGAGTGTATGTGAGAGGATGGGGTGGATGAGTGACAACTGTGTCAGGGGTCAGGGATAATTTTTAATTTGTCAAGAAAAGGAAAGTGATGCAGCTTGATCATGTTCCCATCTGATTCTTCTTCCATTTCTGGTTATTTGTAACGAGGCAATCCACCCTATTTCTCTGAAGACAGTTTATCCAGTCAAGAAAGCTTTTGCCTTTTGATTTTTAATTGCTTAATAATGTTTTGATAGCCCCTGCAATTATTTTCACAGTTTATTTAGTGGAGGTTTTTGTTATGTATTTTGACAAGGTCTAGCTATGTGTAAGATTGCTGATCTCAGCCAGAAGAGTAGGGCAACCACGTTTTAACTTACTCTATTGGAAGGAAGGCTGGAGAAAATGGAAAGGCCAAGGCAAGGAATATGCAAAAATATCCTATCTGTAATAAAACACAACAACTCCAACTGGCAGTCCATCAACAGGGAAGTTGGCTAAGGGTAAAATTGGATCTAGCCATAAAGCACCAAAGATTAAATGAGAAATGGTAGATGATACAGTCCTAGGTAGATAGTATGGCCCTTTGGGACAACTGTGGCATTCAGTTAGATTGCACTGACCTTCCAATTTTCCTGCCCAGCCCCTTTAAACTGGGCTCCCTGTAGTGCAGAAATCAATCTCTACATTAAGTATAAAGATTAAAAGATAAAAGATCAGCATTATTGGCCAGATGTACATTGAAATGTACAGTGAAATGCATTGCTTGTGCCAAAGCAGCTAGGATTCGAATGGACAGTCAGCAATTACTCCACAGTTCCAGCACCAACATCAGATGCCCACAACTCACAATCCTTAGCTCGATGGAGTAGAGAATTTCAAACACTCACCACACTGAGTAACCAACCCTAGTTATAGAAAGGCATCATGGGAAATACTCCCCACCCACCAACATCTGCCCTATCAGGTCCTCTCAGCAGCTATCCATTTAAATAAGAGCACCTCTGAATAGTCCAAACTTCAGAGTGAACAAGATTATTCAGTTCAGACTGACTCCAGAAAACTAGCTCTTCATCTCAGAGATCAATCTAGTTAATGTTCAGGCCACTGCTTCTAAGACCATTATATATTAAAAATTCATTAAAAATTCCTTGGGCAAATAGAGAAAAACCCTACCAACAGAGGCCAAATTTCTATTGCATTCTTTATTTGATAGATCGACACACCAACCCTCTGTGTTCTCTAACTGAGTACTCCTCAGCTGCCTCAGCTCTCATGGATTATAAAGCCACACGTGGACAATCCAAGATGACTGGTGCCCACAAAGCTACAGTGAAGTGGAGAGTTCATTCATATGAGAACATCAGAGCAAATAAGGTCTAGCCAGGGCTTCAGGTAAAATGATTCAGATAACTTATAAGCTACCACTTCCTCAGGAATAGTTAAATTTGATGGCATGCTCCAGGCCTAATTAGTATCTACACAATGACGATATTTTAATCTTTCACCCACCTGCAGTACTGTACAAAAGTCTTAGACACATATATACAGCTAAGAGTGTCTAACACTTTTACACTGTACTTTAGTAATTTTATGTATTGCAATATACTGCTGCTGCAAAAGAAGAACAAATTTATGTCGGTGGCGATAAATGTGTTTCTGGTATGGGACACTATTGTGGACGGAGAGTGGGAAGGGGTCAGGGAGAGGGGAATCGTGGTTGGGAAATGGGGAAGGGAGAGATAAGGGAGTGGGAAACTCCAGAAAGACATCCTATAATGACCAATAATTTAGAATCAAATGACCTTGCCTAGTGTCTCAGATGTGTCTGCACCTGCACCACCCTCAGCCCTGACACATATATTTTTTATCTCACCCCTAATGGGTGGAGTGTGTGTGCGTTTTTCCCTCAACCCTGGCAGCTTGAAGATCCGGTGCAGTAGCCTTGCAGTTCCTGATAGTGGACTCATCTGGACCAAGATTCTGGGATTTGTTGAAGCCACTGTCCCAGTCCAGGGGTCACAACCCCAGGTGCTCCTACCCTGGCTTTAACCTTTCATGTCCTTTCTATCTGCTCTTTCAAGCCTTGGTATGTCTCTAGCTTCTCCTTTTCTTTCTTCCTGATGTTACTGTCACTCGGGATTACCACATCTATTGCTATTGCTTTCTTCTGATCCTTGTCCAGTATTGCTATGACTGGTTGTCTGGCTGGGACCTGCTTATCAGTCTGTATTTGGAAGTTCCACAGGATCTTAGCTCTGTCATTCTCCACTACTTTCTCAGGTGTTTTCCATTTGGACTTGGGAGTGTTCAGTCCCTAGTCAGTGCAGATGTTCCTGTACATAATTCCTGCAACTTGTTTGTGCCATTCAATGTATGCTGTCCTTGCCTGCATCTTGCACCCTGTTACCATGTGCTTTCATGGGTTTCCATGGGTACCATGGGTTTCAGTGGATTTCTTCCATAGTCTGCATCTTGGGTCTTGTCTGGTGTGATAGATCCCGGCTTCTGTTGCTCTTGTGCAGCCATGAGTAGTTCCTCTGTGCTGTTCCTCAGCCCTGCCATTTCCAACAATTGGCAAGACTTTCATATATCAGCCATGTCTGATATCTGGCAATGGTACATCCTGTGCAGTGATTTATCCTGCTATGGCCCCTGGTCCTCTGGCTCTGCTTCATCCACTTCCATTTCCATATTCCCTCTCAGATGTCTGAGGTATTCTCCTAGCAGGTTGTCCCAAGAGGCCACTTTTCTCACATGCACATGGATGTTTTGCATTTCTTCCAGGAAATTGGCCTTGACACTTCTAAGTCCCTATCCTCCTTTATTCCTGTAGGTTTACAGTTGCTTGACGTTGGTCTTTGGATAGAATCTTCCATGCATTCTTAATAGTTTCTGGGACTTGATGTCAGCAACTTCCAGTTTGTTCCTTGGCCAGCACACTATTGCAGCTGGGTATCTAATAACTGGCAAGGCAAATGTGCTGATGGCTGTGAACTTGTCCTTCCCATTCAGCTGGCTTTTTAGGACCTATCGCACTCTTTGGAGGTACTTGGATGTTGCAGCCTTCCTTGTCTCCTCATCATGGCTTCCATGTGCCTACAGGATCCCCAGGTATTTGTAACTGTCCTGTAGATCTAGCATGTGGCCTTCAGGTGACTCGACTCCTTCAGTCTTGATGAGTTTGCCTCTTTTCACTATCATCCGGCTGCACAGTCCAAGAAACATCCTGATGTCTCTGCTGTACACCCTTGCCAAGTGGATTAGTGAGTCAAAGTTTCTTTCATTTCTGGCACATAGATTGATGTCATCCATGTGGGAGGTGTACATGCGGGGCCTCTGCAAACAACGAAGACCGTTGTCCACGTTCACAGAAATATATATATATAGATAGAGAGATATATAAATACCTAAGATATATAAGTACCTAAGACTTTTACACAGTACTGTAGAAGAAGGTGATAGATTGCAATTAGAGCTTCCAAGAAGCTATTGATTATTTATGGTTATTTGTGAGGAAGATTTGATCCTATGGTCTATTGTGTGGGGTCATCTAACATATGCATTTAACATATGATACTTCTTCCAATATGTGAAGACTGTAGAAAGACCACAGGAATTCTTCACAGGAGTTTCAAACATTGACTTCTTGGTTCATAGTAGATTGCATCTACTCTATCCAGGCCTTTCAATATTCAATGATATCCCCCCCTCAAAAATTCTGTTGGAATTCTTTGAGGAAATAACAGGCAGGACGGACAAAGGGGAGCCAGTGGATCGTGTTTGCATGGATTTTCAGAAGGCCTTTGACAAGGTGTTGCACATGAGACTACTAAACAAGATAAGAGTGCGTGGTAAACAGGAAAAATACAAATATGGATGGAAGATTGGGTGACTGGCAGGCGATAAAGAGGGGAACAAAAGGGGACATTTCTGGCTGGCTGCTGGGTACTAGTGCTGTTCCATAAGGGTCAATGTTGGGACTGCTTCTTTTCATGTTATATGTCAATGATTTTGATGACAGAATTGGTGGCTTTCTGGCCAAATTTGCAAGTGATACTAAGATAAGTGGTGGGGCAGCTAGTGTTAAGGAATCGGGGAGTCTGCTGAAGGACTTAAACAGATTAGGAGAATGGGCAAATAATTAGCAGATAGAATATACTGTAGGGAAGTATTGTATATGATCATGCACTTTGGTAGAATGAATAAAGGAATAGACTATATTCTTAACAGAAAGAAAAGTCAGAAATCAGAGGAGCTTGGTAGTCCTCATGCAGGATTCCCTAAAACTTGCAGTTTGAGTCGGTGATTAGGAAGGTAAATCCAATGTTAGCATTCATTTTGAGAGGGCTAGAATATAAAAGCAAGGCTTTATAAGGCATTGGTCAGACTGCACGGAGCATTGTGATCAGCATTTGGACCCTTAGAAGAATGAAGAGGGATCTCATTGAAATCTATCGAATATTGAATGGTCTAGACAGATTGGATATGGAGAGGACATTTTCTATAGTGAGGAAGTCTAGGTCTAGAGGGTGCAGTCTCAGAATAGAAAGGATGTCTGTTTATAACAGAGATAAGGTGAAATTTCTTTAGCCAGGGGGTGGTGAATCTGTGGAATTCATTGCCACACACAGATGTAGAGTCTAATTCTATGGGTGTATATTAAAACCGAGTCTGATAGGTCCTTGTTTAGTCAGGTCATCAAAGGTTACAAGGAGTAGAGGAATAATAAATCAGCCATGATGGAATGGCGGAGCAGACTCAATGTGCCAAATGGTGTATTTTCTGCTCCCATGTCTTATACAGAATGAACTGTTCCCTAAAACATAGGTAGAATGGAAAATCTTTTGCTTGTAATTGTGAGTGTATTTTTCTCATTCTCCAAATCTTTATTTGATCCTCACCCAGTAATGGTTAAGTGATTGTGGATAGAGGAGAAGGTGATGTGATGCAGTCTCAGCCATCAAATCTGAAAATCTAAACTATGAGCAAACACGAGGAAATCTGCAGATGCTGGAAATCCAAACAACAACACACACAAAATGCTGGTAGAACACAGCAGGCTAGGCAGCATCTATAGGGGGAAGCACTGTCAACGTTTTGGGCTGAGACCCTTCATCAGGACTAACCGAAAGGAAAGATAGTAAGAGATTTGAAAGTAGTGGGGGCAGGGGGAAATGCGAAATGATAGGAGAAGAGTGGAAGGGGTGGGATGAAGCTAAGAGCTGGAAAGGTGATTGGCGTAAGTGATACAGAGCTGGAGAAGGGAAAGGATCATGGGATGGGAGGCCTCAGGAGAAAGAAAGAAAGGTGGGGGAGCACTAGAGGGAGATGGAGAACAGGCAAACAATTAAATATATCAGGGATGGGGTAAGAAGGGGAGGAGGGGCATTAATGGAAGTTAGAGAAGTCAATGTTCATGCCATCAGGTTGGAGGCTACCCAGCCGGTATATAAGGTGATGTTCCTCCAACCTGAGTTTGGATTCATTTTGACAATAGAGGAGGCCATGGATAGACATATCAGAATGGGAATGGGACGTGGAACTAAACTATGATATAGTTTTGTTTTGAGATATTTTCCATAGATCTTTTCCCTGAACTCTGTGTTAGTTATCTTTCATATTTCTTAAAAAACAATAATCTTCATGCATAAAGCCAGGTAATCTGGTGAAGATGGAGGTCCAGCTGCAGCTATTGTTACTTCAGATGAATTCTTGGAATGCATAAGCCTTCCCCCATCCTCACTCAACTAACTCAGTACTTTGATTTTAGAATGAAAAACAGATTCATGAATTTAGAAAATGCTAAAGGTACTTCAGTTTCTATTTGTAGAAATATTTTTCAACTATAATGTAAGAGTTAACACATTCTCTTTGATCTTCTCAGGTTGAAGTCTTCATGCTGAATTATTCCAATAATGTGTGGTCAGCTCATTATTTTTAGCACAAGGTAAAGTGTCAAGACAGAGCAATGGAGATGATTCAGTTATTAGTGAACTGAAAAATAGAAGCCATGAAGGGCTAAAAAAAAACGCAATAAAGTAGCTGAAGGCTAGGAGCAACTGGTTGAGGGTGGCTATTTCGTTGGATGAATAAGGACTGTAAATGAGAGCTGGGTTTAAATAGGCTGCAGGTAATGAGTTGAAAACGAGTGGCATGTGACTCCTATTAGCTGGATGGTGCCTGCCATGACAGACCTGACACTGACTGTGATTTGGTATAAGAATTATCTTTAAACATTCTTTGAGATCTTCAATATTGAACTTGTTGATGTTGATGGTTTAGGGCCAGACTGATGTATAACCCAAAGAGTTACAGCTGTCCAATTAAGAAAAGTTAATTTACTCCTTCTCATTCCTTCTTGTCCAATGACCAATTTTCTAGCTGTAACTGTATTACCTGAATTCCAAATTCACTTCTTTGTTGACAATTTCCTGTATTAGGAAATTCATAAGAGCTTTCTAAAAATCTAAATGCCCCATATCCCCTGAATCTACTCTGCAAATCACATCCTCCATGGACTCCAAAAAATATGATGAAACGCAATTTCCCTTTCATAAATGCTTGCTCAATCCAGTTATTCTTTTCTCGATGTTCTGTTATTATGTTCCCTAATTAACTTACAGCATGTTCTCTACTACTAATGTTCAGCTAAAAGGTCAATAACTCCCTGATTCCTCTCTTCTCCTCTCCTAAATGCTCTGGTCACATTTGCTGCCCTTCAATCTGCATGAACATTTCCAGAATCTACATAATTTTGAATGATAGTCAATATATGTGTGATCTTTATAGCCACCTTGTTCAAAACTCTACGATGTAGATCTACAGAATGTTGGGACATATCCAAGTTCGAGTTTAACTATCATTCAACCATCCATAAATATAGCCAAATGAAACAGCATTCCTTTGGGACCAAGGTGCAAAACACATTACCAGCAGCACATGGCACACCGCACATAACACATATGGTTATGATTTCAGGAAAACACACAGTCATGAAGAAAAAAATAATACAGTAGGTTCCAGTTAATTGGGCCATCAATTAATTAGGAAAGCCATTTATTTGGGACAACTCCTGAAGAATAAAAATCAGAAAATAGATGGGGTTCCCTTCATTCATTGTGAATACTATGCCACTTAATTTGGGCAGGAGATTGTTGTCAAACAGTTTCTAACTAGAGTCAGTCGTGAGCACTTGCATGGCCTTTAGGCACTTCACTGTGCTTAGATAGAACAATCAGTTTTTCTATTGTGTCATTTGTGTGTGTTTGTGTTCAAAAAGCAGTGATTTCTGTAACTGATAGTTGATGAGAAATAAGCTATAAGACAATTCAGAACTGTTTTACTCACTGGAGTTTCAAGCAGTCATGCTTGGAGATGCCAGAAACAGCCAGGAGTGAAAGCTAAGTGATTTCACTACTTCACCAAGTTATGAGTTACAAAGATATCAACAATCATTTTGAATGTTACAATGTAAATGAAGATTTGGAGAATGCAATCTTTGAAGGCATCTTATGAAGACAGTTCATTATCTGCACAAGATGGCTGTGCTGATTTTGTTTATTGACAGTCAGTCAAGAGAACATAGCAGATGAATTCCTCTCTCAATAACTATTAGGAACTAACACACTGTTTTGTAGTCCTGTAGAAGTACTGGTAGCATTCTAATTTGTTCTGTATTTCATTTAAATACATACATTGTTATTCAGTTAAATGGTAGTTTGTTTTTTTATACATTTTAACTATTTCAATAATACCAGCTAATTTGGGCAGCCATTTAATTGGGCCAAAATGTATTGGACCTGATGTGTTCCAATTAAACAGAATCCATTGAATAGCCCAAGTCCCTGAGAGGCGTGGCTGGAGATTGTTCTGGTCCTGCTTGTTCTTCCACAAAGTGAACACTGAAGGGCAGTTCAGAGTGAACACCAGAGGGCAGCACCGAGCAAACACTGGTGAGCAGCACTGACCGGAGAAGCTAGCCTCAACCCATCACGGATTCTGGTGTACCCTGCAGAGGCTTTTATTGCCCTGCAAGGCATCACACTGCCTTGGCTCTCTTCCCCTGGACGATTGCAAAAGGCTGCTGCATCCAAGGTGCCTTGCGGCCTAGGCCTAGCCCTCACCACAACTGAAGCAATGCAGCTTCCCCACTGTCAGTCTCCCCAATTAACCAGTGAGCCAGACTTGCAGTTTTCTATGTTACCAACGTCCAACTCGGTCTTGTGATCCCAATAAAAGCATCCAGGACAATCACTCACTCTGTTTGTTGTATCGCACACCATCTTGGCAGCAACAAGTCCAGGTGACAACACAACAATGATACACAATAAGCCCAGCTCTATTCCTATCAAGAAACTCACTGATGGGATAGTCTCCGAGTACTTGATGTCCATTTCCAGTTTCACCAACATTTGTGCTATACCATTTTACTATTCTGTTTGCTCATTCTCACCACTCTGGTATTGCTGGCAGTTTTTTTTTTGTGTGTTTTCTTACATCAAAATAGGCACAAAGTATTTAGCTAAGCAATCTGCTGGAGAACTGAACAGGTTGAGCAGCATCTGTGGGAGGAATGAATTTGCTGGCATTTCAGGTGAACCCCTGCATCAGGATTTGGTAAACCACATTATTGTTCTCATCATCCTAGATTACCATGCTCAGCTCTTTGAACTTTGAATTAAATGCACAGCATCTGACTCAGGGATGGGAGCAACAGTGAATGTCTGCTTTTGAATTGCATGCTATGGGATGAAACCCAATTGGCTATCTCCAGAGATGAGTGAGCAAAAACCTCCCTGCTTAACATGTGGTAAACAGCAGACCATTTGAACTATAGTTAATGATAACATAAGGTGAAGACCTGTTAAATTCACAGAACAAACATGAATAATAAACACAAATGCAAACAGCATACCTGCTTTCAGATTCATTTGTGATCTTTAACTTAGACGATAGCCTCCTTTCTGGTAGTACAATTATCCATTAATCATTTTCCAAAGAAAAGCTTTGTGGCAGTCAGATGACTCACAATATTGCATAATTATTTAACTATGGAAACAATAAGGTGGCTCGGTCATATTTCCAAGATCCTGTTTTTCAGCAAGGGTAGGATGTGATTAGAAGACTAGTGAGGGTGGAGAAAAGAAAAGATTCACAACAAATGTTGGGAGGAAACTGATAAGCACAGGCTGTTTTCCCTGGGTAAAAGAGGCTGTGGGGCATCAGTAGGGTAGATAGACAGAGTGCTTTTTCCAGAGGAGTCTGAAAGTAGAGAATATAGGTTTTTGGTGAGAGCAAAGGATTTAAGAACAATCTGAGGGACCAGTTTTTCGAACAGAATGTGGTAAGTCTAAAGAGAGAGCTGCCAAATGATGTGGGCAAGGAGGTACTATTAAGTGACATCTGAATAAGTACACAACTAGGAAAGGTTCAGAAGGAGACACAAGACGCTGCAGCTGCTGGGATATCGAGCCCAAGCAGCGATGGGGGAAATGGAATCATCAATGTTTCAGGTGGAGGCCCTGTATCAGGTCTGAGAATGGAGAGGGAACTAGCCAGTAAAAAGAGGAGGGTGAGTTGTGAGAAATGGTCCAAATTGATAGATGGTCTGATGGGGGTGGAATGGGGTTGAAGGATGACAGGCAGATCAAATCAGGCAGAGAGAGAGAGAGAGAGAGAGGTGGAGCTAGAAGCATTATAGATAGAGGCAAACAAATAAAAGAAGGAAGATGATGTCAAGAGAGAGGTAGGAATGGTCATGGTGGAGAAAGGGTGATAAGTGGGGACACAAAAGTGACTAGTGCTGAAATTCTTATAAACCTGGGTCTGTGTACCTCCCTCTACAACATGTTTCATTGACTTCCTCATCAGGAGATCTTAGTCAGTGCAGATCAGTCCTTGCTAACAGTTAACACAAATGCACCTCAAGGATGAACGCTTAGCCCTCTGCTCTACTCTTTCTACATTCAATCCTGTGTGGCTAGGCACAGCTCAAACACCATCTGTAAATTCACAGGTGACAGCACCTGTCAAATTCAGATGGCGATATGAGGGGGGGGGGGCGGGGGTACTGGAGCTAGATAGATCGGCTGGTTGAGTGGTGTCACAACAACTTTTCACTCAACATCAGCAAGACCTAAGAATTGATTGTGGAGTTGAAGTGGAAGTTGGAAGAATACAAGGCAGTCCTCATCAAGGGGTTAGCCATGGAAATGGTGAGTAGCTTCAAGTTCCTGGAAACCAACATCTCAGAGTATCTATCCGGGGCCCAACACATTGATGCAATCATGAAGAGGAACACCAGAAGCTCTATTTCATTAGCAGTTTGAGGAGATTTGGTGTGTCACCATTCTGACTGGTTGCATCACAGTCTACTATGGATCTTCAAATCACAGCATTGTAAGAGACTGCAAAGAGATGTAGACTCAACCAGCTCCATTGCAGGCACAACTCTCCTTGTCATCATGGACACCTTCAATTGGTAGTGTCTAAAGAATGCAGCATACATCATTAAAGACCCTTGCATGCAGTACATGACCTCTTCTCTTTATTATAAACAGGGAGGAGGTACAGGAGCCTGAAGAACAACACTTATTGTTTTAGAGACAGCTTCTTCCCTTCTGCCATCAGGTTTCTGAATGGCCATGAGCTCGTAAAAACTGCCTTGGTATTCCTTTTTTGCAATATTTATGTGTTTGTTTTTGTAAGTTGTTGTAATCTTTATAACTTTCATTGTACTACTACTACTACAAAATAAAAATTTTATGGCATATATCAATACTAATAAACCTGATTCTGAGACTGAAAAGTAAGGAAGGTGATAATGGAAACTACTAAGATAGATGGACCCAGAGCCAAATGGGGAAGGAAGGAGGGGGCATGGGCCAACTCAGAGAATGGGAAAGGAAGCAGCGGGGCATGAGACAATTCAGGCAAATGGCAAGTAAGGAGGGGGCATGCAGCAACTCAGAAAATGGGAAGGAAGGTGAGAGCATAGACCAACTGAGGAAAATAGGAAAGGAAGGAGGGGGGGTTATAGGGCAACTCAGGCAAATAGAAAAGGAAGGTGGGGCATGGACCAACTCAGAGAATGGGAAGGAAGGTGAGGGCATGGGGCAATTCAGGCAATTGGAAAATGAAGTAAGGCGGCATGGACCAACTCTGGAACATAAGATTAGCATAGATCGGCAGCAAGGTCAGGATGGCAAAGTGAACCAAAGGGTCTGTTTCTGTGTTATAAAACTGCGATTTTATGAATGTATGAATATTCAGATGCGTCTTTTACTGGCCACATCCCACCTATTAGCAGGACAGAACCAGCAGAAGTGGTGGCACTGTGGCACACAGCCTGAAGAGATTGGGCCTGGGAGACCTGAACAGTGACTGTAGACACTATAAAGTGATTACATCAGGTGAAGTATGCATTTCCTTAGATGATAATTCATCCTGCAGAACACTCCTAGGTTAGAGTGCAGAAAATACTCTGGTGAGGGACTGCGGTGTCTGTCACCAAGATTCATTTAACAGGAACAGCTGAGACAAAGCTGGATGATCCTGAAGGATATTTGTCATGAAAATGCAGCAGTACTGTTCAACATAAAAATTACAATGTTACAATTAGAAATATAAAAAAGTATATAAAAACCGATAGAGCAAAAAGCAAAATAATGAGTTGTATTCTTATGTTCATGGTCCATTCAGAAATCTGATGGTGAAGGAAGGGGAAGAGCTTTTCCTAGAATATTGAGTGTGCATCTTCAGGCTCCTGTACCACCTCCCAGATGGTGGTAATGAGAAGGGAGCAAGTCTTGGATGGTGAGTGTCCTTCACGATGGATGCTATCTTCTTGAGGCATCGCCTTTTGAAGATGTCCTCAATGATAGGGAGGGTAGAGCCCAGACGAAATTGTCTAAATTCTGTTGAATAACATGAGAAAGAAAGTGGAGTTATGCAACTGAAGTTCTAAGGAACTGCAACAAGTATTATTTAGTCAGCTATCTTACTCTTCGATAATTACTATAAGATAATGCTCTCTATTAATGCTCTCATACATCTATGTATGCCCTCAGTTTCTTTCAAAGATTCCTTGTATTTTGTGCACTTTTATTTTAGGAAGGTTTTGTTGAACAGAACATTAAGTATCAATGGTGGGAACCAGAAAATATTTAACATGGTGTTGGTGACATCTATTATCCTCAGGTCAGGTTCAGTGAAGTAACATACTCCAGAACTTTCTTACAGTGTACCTTGGCATCAGTCCTGGACAAGTCCACCCTGCAACACTGAGGTGAATTTCTCTTGTCATCCACCCTGGAAGAACTCTGATGTCAATTTAAGTTGGAGAACAATATAATGAAGGAGGCCAGTTAACCCATTTTACAACACACTGGGTTTTAGGCCACATATTTTAGAATAACCAGACAAACTCACCCTGTCTAGTTGCTGAAGCAGTTTCAATGTTATTCACATGTTTAAAGCACCACCCATACACTGCCTGTACAGAGCTCCACCTGTATAATACATCATCCGTATAGGTTACCACCTCTACAATACAGCACCTACAGAGCACTCCACCTGTACAACACACCACCCATACAGAGCTGCACCTGTATCACACCACCCACACAGAGCTGCACCTGTATCACACCACCCACACAGAGCTCCACCTGTACAACACACCACCCACACAGAGCTCCACCTGTACAATACACCACCCATACAGAGCTCCACCTGTACAACACACCACCCACACAGAGCTCCACCTGTACAACACACCACCCACACAGCGCTCCACCTGTACAACACACCACCCACACGGAGCTCCACCTGTACAACACACCAGCCATACAGCGCTCCACCTGTACAACACACCACCCACACAGCGCTTCACCTGTACAACACACCACCCACACAGAGCTCCACCTGTACAACACACCACCCATACAGAGCTCCACCTGTACAACACACCACCCACACAGAGCTCCACCTGTACAACACACCACCCACACAGCGCTTCACCTGTACAACACACCACCCACACAGAGCTCCACCTGTACAACACACCACCCATACAGAGCTCCACCTGTACAATACACCACCCAGACAGAGCTGCACCTGTACAACACACCACCCATACAGAGCTCCACCTGTACAATACACCACCCAGACAGAGCTGCACCTGTACAATACACCACCCATACAGAGCTCCACCTGTACAATACACCACCCATACAGAGCTCCACCTGTACAATACACCACCCACACAGAGCTCCACCTGTACACCACCCACACAGAGCTGCACCTGTACAATACACCACCCATACAGAGCTCCACCTGTACAATACACCACCCACACAGAGCTCCACCTGTACAACACACCACCCACACAGAGCTCCACCTGTACAACACACCACCCATACAGATCTGCACCAGTACAATACACCACCCATACAGAGCTCCACCTGTACAATACACCACCCATACAGAGCTCCACCTGTACAATACACCACCCACACAGAGCTCCACCTGTACAACACACCACCCACACAGAGCTCCACCTGTACAACACACCACCCATACAGAGCTCCACCTGTACAACACACCACCCACACAGAGCTCCACCTGTACAATACACCACCCATACAGAGCTCCACCTGTACAACACACCACCCACACAGAGCTCCACCTGTACAACACACCACCCATACAGAGCTCCACCTGTACAACACACCACCCATACAGAGCTCCACCTGTACAACACACCACCCATACAGAGCTCCACCTGTACAACACACCACCCATACAGAGCTCCACCTGTACAACACACCACACATACAGAGCTCCACCTGTACAACACACCACCCACACAGAGCTCCACCTGTACAACACACCACCCATACAGAGCTCCACCTGTACAACACACCACCCATACAGAGCTCCACCTGTACAACACACCACCCATACAGAGCTCCACCTGTACAACACACCACCCACACAGAGCTCCACCTGTACAACACACCACCCATACAGAGCTCCACCAGTACAATACACCACCCATACAGAGCTGCACCTGTACAACACACCACCCATACAGAGCTCCACCTGTACAATACACCACCCATACAGAGCTCCACCTGTACAATACACCACCCATATAGAGCTCCACCTGTACAATACACCACCCATATAGAGCTCCACCTGTACAATACACCACCCAGACAGAGCTGCACCAGTACAATACACCACCCACACAGAGCTCCACCTGTACAATACACCACCCAGACAGAGCTGCACCTGTACAATACACCACCCAGACAGAGCTGCACCTGTACAATACACCACCCACACAGAGCTCCACCTGTACAACACACCACCCACACAGAGCTCCACCTGTACAATACACCACACATACAGAGCTGCACCTGTACAATACACCACCCAGACAGAGCTGCACCTGTACAATACACCACACATACAGAGCTCCACCTGTACAATACACCACCCACACAGAGCTCCACCTGTACAATACACCACCCATATAGAGCTCCACCTGTACAATACACCACCCACACAGAGCTCCACCTGTACAATACACCACCCATACAGAGCTCCACCTGTACAATACACCACCCATACAGAGCTCCACCTGTACAACACACCACCCATACAGAGCTCCACCTGTACAACACACCACCCATACAGAGCTCCACCTGTACCAAACTCGGTCAGCACACAGCCCCAGTGTACTAAACCCTACATACTGCATACTGCTCTGCTTTACACAACTCTGTCTGCACACTTCTCTAAGGACATAACTCTGCCTGGACACTGATCCACTTGTAGGCCGTCCCACCTGCAGAGAGATCCACCTGTCGAGTTTCACTTACACAGACATCACCTGTTCCACCTACACAGAACTCCACAGGTACTGAGCTCTGCCCCTTCTGCGCTCTATCATATGTCATCCCGCTTCACAGGATCCCACGTTCATGTAGGTTCAAAGGCTTCAACTGTACTAAGTTTCCCTCATGTCATTCCACCTCGGCAGAGCTCAGCCTTTTACAAGATCTCCATGCTCTAGACTCGGGATATTACAGGTTTTGAATGATTGCTTCCTATATGTATCACAATACACAATGTGAAATAATGTCCTTTCCATCAATGAGATGGACATAATTAAAGAATGTTATGGACCTAATACAGGTCGCTAGGACTAGTATTTATGGGTACATTGGTCAGCACGGATACGGTGGGTTGAAGGGCCTGTTTCAATGCTATATGCCTCTTTGACCCCGTAGTCTGCAATATAAATGAAACGAGAACCACAAATGAGTTTAATAGTACTTGAAAAATGAAGCATGCAAGAAGCATGCATGCCCCAGCTGCCAACTTGCTCAAAAGAAGGTGTGCAAGGAAGACAAAACTTTACAGTGGAATTAAGAAAAAGGACCATTTTGTAAATGTCCACAATAAATCTATTGGTGTGATTCACATAGTAGCTGTATATTTTAATTACTGCAGTTTTTGCATCCAATTCTATTAATACCTAAGAAATTAAATGTTGCAATAGTTGTTGCCCATTAAAATAGAAGATAGCAGTGGAATTTCTTTAGCCAGACAGTGGTGGATCGGTGGAATTCTTTGCCACTGGCAGCTGTGGAGGCCAAGTCTTTATGTATGTTTAAGGCAGAGGTAGATAGAGTCATGATTGGTGAGAGCATGAAGGGATACGGGGAGAAGGCAGGAGATTGGGGCTGAGAGAAAAAATGAATCAGCCATGATGAAATGGCAGAGCAGATTTGATGGGCAAAATGGCCTAATTCTGCTCCTATATCTTATGGTCTTATAGTAATCCATATAAAAATAAACACACTGAAATGCACTTTCCTGAAAATTCCTCTGTAATCTGGGGAAAAGAAACAAGATGATATTATTTTTCCTTTCATTCAGAATTCCACTGACTTTTTGGCTGGTTACTTCAGCTAAACCAGAGAAAAGAAAACTGCAACTTCCTCAGTTATTGAAGGGTAAACTTTGTGTAATAACGTGTGCTGGATTTGGCTGTAATTTGCCTGCAAACAGCAAATGCAATAAATACTAACTTTTCCATGAAACAATGGGGTGATTGGCTTCATTCCTTACAAAAACAAGTGATTTCATTTTAATTCCTCCTCTCTCTCCTCAGGTTCTGCAGGAACTAACTTAGTGGGAGGCAGGGTTAGTTGCGAGGTGGGGAGAGGGACGGGTCAGTTGAAATAGAACAGAGGACTTAACTTCCTCATTAAGATGTCACTCCTTTATACGACACACACCATTACCCCAAAACAGAGGTGGAATGAACTCCTTTCACTAGGACCCCATGACCAAAGGGGTAATGAATCTGCCAGGATCAGAAGTCGTGGATGGTTTGAAGGAACACTTTCAGCCACAGTGTAACAAATGTCCAGCTGCCACAGAGAGGACAAAATGCAACCGGGTGGCGAGACGGTCTGCAATATGCTTTCTATTTGGCAGCGCTTTCAGATTGGCAGCCTCTGTGATCAGCTTGCCTCTGGCCTAGCACTTCAACACTGGCCTCACTTCTGAGACTGGGGTGGAACATAAGTGTCAGAGATGAGGGGCTGGATCCACAGTTTCCATCTCTCAGCTTTATGCCAGAGAGTAGCATGCGCCATCTAGATGAATGGGTCATTAACCTCAGTGGGAAAGCAAAGTGCAGGTTTATGGTATTTATAGACCCTTTCAGATTTTTAAAAATCTCATTACTGTTTAAAATCATATCATTAGTTTTGAGCTATTTTTAATTGTCTCTCATTTGAGCAGCAGCAAGCTGTCAACATGCCATCAAATCAATGAGGTATAGGCCCACAAGACTTAAAGCCTGTTGTATCATGATGAGGTGTATGATGTTACCACATCAAACCCAGAACGCGATCACTGGTGACTGCTCCTCCCTCCCAGCCACTAGTAATACGGACAGGAGGGCAAAACTGAATTCGGGGACAACATTCCTGCTGCACTCTCCACATAGACCACATGACATCAGAGCAGTATAGGGTCATTCGGCCCATTGAGTCTGCTCCGCCATTCCCTCCTGCGGAATTATAATCCCTCGCAACCCCATTTTCATGCCTTTACCCTGTAACCTTTGACATACTAACTAATCACTTATCAACCTCATTTTAAATATACTCCATAACTTTGCCTCCACAGCCATCCATGGCAATGGATTCCACAGTTTCACCACACTCTGGCTAAAGAAATTGCCCCCCATATCTGTTCTGAAGAGATGTCCTACTATTCTAATGCTGTGCCATCTGGTCCTAGACTTCCCCACTGTTGAAAACATTCTCTCTACGTGTACTCTATTAAGGCCTTTCAATATTCAATAGGTTTCAATGATCAACTCATTCTTTAAAACTCCAACGAGTCCAGATCAGAGTCACCAAATGTACCTCATACATTAACACTTCCATTCCCAGAATCATTCTCATGAATCCCCTCCAGACCCTCTCCAATATCAGCAAACCTTTCCTCAGATAAGGGGCCCAAAACTGCTCACAATACCCCAGGTGCGGTATAATGCTTTATAAAGCTTCAGCAATATAACTTTGCTCCTATATTCTAGTCCTCCCAAAATTAGTGCTAACATTACATTTGCCTTTTTTACCACTGACTCAACCTGCAAGTTAACCTTTAGAGCAGGTGTTCCCAACATTTTTTTATGCCATGGACCCCAACCATTAACCAAGGAGTCTGAGGAGCCCAGATTTGAAACATCTGGTTTACAGCATCCTTCACAAGGACACCCAAGCCCCTTTGCAATTCTGGTTTTTAAATTTTCTTCCCGTTTAAAGAAATAGTCTGTGCCTTTATTCCTTCTCCCAAAGTGCATGACCATACATTTCACTGCACAAGATTCCATCTGCCACTTTGCCTATTCTCCCAATCTAAGTCCTTCTGCAGACTCCCTGTGCCTCCACCTATCTTCATATCATCTTCAAACTTGGCCACAAAGCTATCAATTCTGCTCTCCACATCAGTGACATAAAATGTAAAAAGAAGCGATCCCAATACCACCCCCCGAGAAACACCACTAGTCACCGGCAGCCAACCAGGAAAGGCCCCCTTTATCCCCACTCATTGCCTCTTGCCAGTCAGCCAATCTTCTATCCATACTAGTACTTTTCCTGTAATCCCATAGGTTCTTAACTTGTTAAACAGCCTCATAAGCAGCACCATGCCAAAAGCTTTCTGAAAATCCAGTCAACAGCACCCACTGACTCTCCTTTCTCTATTCTGCTTGTTATTTCCTGAAAGAATTCCAACAGAATCGTCAGTCAAGATTACCCCTTAAGGAACCATGCTGACTTTGGCCTACTTTATTCATGTGCTTCCAAGTACCTCGAAACCTCATCCTTAAAAATGGATTCTAAAGTCTTCACAGCCACTGAAGACAGGCTAACAGGCCTATAATTTCCTTTCTTCTGCTTCTCTCCCTTCTTATCACAATCACAACAGCCCTCCATATTGCTCTGACTCACTTAGAGGAACCAAACACTTAATATGAGGATGTTATTTGTGGACTTTAGTTCTGCATTTAACACAGTCATCCCCCATAAACTGGTCAGAAAACTGAACGCTCTTGGCCTTGGTTCCTCCCTGTGCTCGTGGATCATGGACTTTCTCACAGACCGACCACAGCAAGTCAGAGTTGGTAAGCACAGCCCCACTACCCTCATCTTAAACACAGGCACCCTGCAGGGCTGTGTGCTGAGCCCTATGCCCTACACACTCTTCACACATGACTGCACCCCCATCTACACCTCCAACTCCATAATTAAATTTGTGGACGATACCACAGTGGTTGGCCTGATCTCAGATGAGGATGAAACAGCCTACAGGCTCGAGGTGAATCATCTGACGGAGTGGTGTAAGGACAATGACCTGGTCTTTAGCACTTCTAAAACAAAAGAGATGAATTGTTCTGTATTTCACTTAAATATATGATTTGTTACTCAATTTGTCTTTTTTATACTTTTTTTAACTATTTCCATGTAACTTCAGCTAATTGGGCAGCCGCTTAATTAGGCCAAAATATACTGGTCCTGATGTCTCCCAATTAATAGGAATCCACTGTATATGGTAACATATATGTTCTTTGATAATAAATTTACTTTGAACTTTAAATAAGCATAGACAACCAATGTAGAAGTTTAGATATATATTCTGTAAAATCTATTTAATTCAGTTCTTTGTTGATGATTCTTTTTTTGTTTACTCCTATCTACTACCTATCACTGTCTGCCATTCTCTAATGAATAGAAATTGACAACTATTCTTATTGATCTCACATCTGCACTTGTTACCTATGCACGTACAAACATATGAATTAAAAGCACCAGTGGGCCAATGACTCAGTCCACTTGAATGGTCACAACCCTCAACATCGACTGTTCATTCATTTCCCTTCACAGATGCTGCCTGATCTGTTGAGATCCTCCAGCACTTTGTTTTTATTTTGTTCCAGGTTCCAGCATCTGCAGACATTTATACCTCCATTCTCTAATCTTACTATTTTTGCCTGTTCCCCCTACAGTGACATACTGACAAACTCCAGCTACTTTACCTTCAAATACTCCCCACTTATCAAAGGTTATTTTCCTTGCTAGCAGCTGCTCCCAAGCTACTTTTACCAGGTAATACCTCATACTGCTGAAATCAGCCCTCCCCCAATTTGAAACCTTTACTCTGGAACAGACTTACTTTTTGCATGATTATAAAACAATCATCATTCTTACCAAGGGGATCCTCCAAAGACAAGGTGATGCACCATCAATAACTCTCCGAAACGTGAGGCAAGCTATTGGATTTATTGACTGGAAGAAAGAACAAGCAGTAATAGACCACCATCCTACATCCTGGAGACTGAGAGGCCGGGCTCAGGCCTCAATCGCCTTTATACCGGGGTCTGTGGGAGGAGCCATGGTCAGTGGGAGGAGCCATAGGAACAGTCAGCAGGGGGCGTGTCCAGACAGGTATATGTAGTTCACCACACAAGGCTACCACTTGCCCATCATCATTCCCTAAGATAAAGTGAAGTATAGCTTCTTCCCTTGTAGGATTTTCTGTGTGGGGCCAAGCTGCATCTGTGAAGGAATTGTCCACATTTTGTGGCAACCTGCTGAATTCCTTCAGCAGATTGTTTACCAACTTACTGCTTGTTGTGCCACTGGCATTTAGGGAAGCAATGAAGGTTCTTCATCTCTGGTGGTGTTCAGGGCTTCCAGCTTTGTGTCAGTAGCTTCCTCTCAGTTTTCACTACTGTCAGTCATGCAAGTCCCAGGTGGAGACTCTGGAATACTGTCGCACTCGGATGTTTCCATAACAATTTTGTTTTACTGCTCAGGGTTGTTAACCCTAAGTTCAGCCCTTGAACCTGAAGGACCAGTAGACCACTCCAGTCTGTCCTCTACCCTTTGGCATATGTGACCCTGCCAAGTGCCAAAGCATAAAGCCCTGACTCCAACCAACATAGCTCTCTGGGTCATTGTGGCAAGCAAACCCCCGAACCATGAAAACATTGTTTGTGGTCCTCTTGAAGGAGCAAATTGTTTGCTGCTCCAGATTCCAGCATTAGAAGTCTCTTGTGTCTCTAGAACTCTCTACAAAGTACTTTCAAATCGCTCTTGAATGCATTGTGCAAATTCAACCTTACCTAATCTTGATACACTAAGGCAACCACAGTCAATACTGAGAAGGTTAAAATTCCCCAACTAAAATCTTGTTGTTTTTAGACCCTACTGCGATTTACTTCAGAGCTCCACATTCCTCATTTTGTCCTGCACATCTGATATCTTTGCCATTTTGCATAATCTGATAAATTAAGTTGGTAAATTACTAAATAGGTTTATTATTGTCACATGTATCAAGCACAGTGAAAATTTATCCTGCATACCATTCACACAGATCAACTCATTACAACGATGCATTGAGGTAGTACAAGCTCAAACAATAACAAAGTGCAGAATGAGGTGTTACACTTACAGAGAAAGTGCAGTGAAAATAAGGTACAAGGTCATACTGAGGTGGATTGTGAGGTCAAAAATCCATCTATCCATATTCTCTGACATTGCTTTCTGTCATCACCAAATTTAGTTTAAATAACTTCAGTGCATTCATCCAAGTCACTTATATAGATTGTAAAATGTTAAGACCCCAGCAATTATCTTTGTGGCAAATTTTACTCTGTAACTTGCAAACTACATGAAGATCTGTTTATGCTTACTCTTTGTTTCCAGTTAGCCAGCCAATCTTCTATCCATGTCAAAATGTCACCATTTACACCACAAACTTTATATTTTAAATACAGTACTGTATAAATTTTGATGCAGTGCTTCTTGAAATGCTATATTGAAAACTGAACATAGCATATACAATCATTCTCAGCACTTTCATTTCTTCATAGCAATCTGATAAAATTAGCCAAACATACAGGAGTTGGTAGCCGACTGGTGGCGTAGTGGCATCAGCACCGGACTTCGGTGCGAAGGCTCCTGAGTTTGAATCCAGCCAGCTCCCTTGCACGCTTTCCATCTGTGCTGGGTTGAGCGTCCAGCTAACAACTCGAACTCGTAAAAATAAGAAAGCCTGCTAAGAAAACACCGTCAAGACAGTGTCCCAATGACTCCACTCGGAGTTATGGGTTTTCTTCTATTTCTTCATACAGGAGTTGATAGAACATCTCAGGATTGCTCCCCGTGCCACGTGCTAACAAGTGCAAGAATAGCATGATCAGGCATATGAATGCATGGCTGAGAGGCTGGTGTAGGGAGCAGGGCTTCAGGTTCCTGGATCACTGGGGCCTCTTCTCAGGGAGGTACAACCTGTACAAAAAGGACGGGTTACACCTGAACCCAAAGGGGTCCAGTATCCTAGCAGGCAGGTTTAATAGAGCTGTTTGGGAGGGTTTGAACTAATTTGGCAGGGAGATGGGAACCAGAGCGATAGGGTTGAAGAAGGAGAAAACAGAAATTAATCAAAGATAACATGCAACAGAGATGATAGAAAGGACAAGCAGGAGATGAGAAATAATCACAGCCAGTGAGATGACTTACAGGGCAATAGAGGTGTGGAGCAGTTAAAACAGAAAGCAACAAATACTGGACTGAAGGTGTTATATTCCAATGCACACAGCATAAGAAATAAAATGGATGATCTTGAAATTCAGCTACAGATTAGAAAGTATGACATTGTGGCCATCTCTGAAACTTAGCTGAAGGATGACTGCTATTGGGACCTGAACGTCCAAGGATATACGATGTATCAGAAAGATAGGTTAGTAGGCGGGGGGGGGCCCTGTGTACAAGAAATAATATTAAATCATTAGAAAGGGATGACATAGGACCAGAAGGTGTAGAGTCCCTACAGGTTGAGTTAAGAAATAACACGGGCAAAAGGACCCTAATGGCAGTTGTATACAGGCCTCCAAACTGCAGCCAGGATGTGGATTACAAATTACAGCAGGAGATAGAAAAGGCATGTCGGAAGGGCAATGTCATGATAATCATTGACAATTTTAACATGAAAGTAGATTGGGAAAACCAGGCCAGAACTGGACCTCGAGAGAGAATTTGTAGACTGTCTAAGGAATGGCTTTTTTAGAACAACTTGTTGAGCCCACTAGGGGATCAGCTGTGCTGAGTTGCATGTTGTGCAATGATCCAGAGGTGATAAGAGAGCTTAAGGTTAAGGAACCCTTAGGGAACAGTGATCACAACATGATCGAGTTCACATTGAAATTTTCAAGGGAAAAAATAAAATCCAATGTGTCGGTATTTCAGTGGAATAAAGGAAATTACAATGGCATGAGAGGGGAGCTTGCAGAAGTTGACTGGAAAGGAACATTTTCAGGAAAGAGCAGAACAGCAATGGCTGGAGTTTCTGTGAAAAATGAGGGAAGTACAAGACAGATATGTTCCAAATAAGAAGAAATTTCCAAATGGAAGAAGGACAGTACCGTGGCTGACAAGTGAAGACAGAACCAAAGTAAAAGCAAAAGAGAGGGTATACAAAGAAGCCAAAGCCAGTGGAAATATAGAGAATTGGAACGTTTTAAAAAACTTGCATAAGGCATTAAGAAAGAAAAGATGAATTATGAAAGGAAGCTAGCAACTGAAATCAAAGAGAAGATACTAGATAGAAGCTTTTCTTAAGTATATAAAGGGTAAAAGAGAGTCAAGGGTAGATATAGGACCAATACAAAATGATGTTGGTGATATTGTAATGAGAGATGCAAAGATGGCAGAAGAACTGAATGTGTATTTTGCATCAGTCTTCACAGTGGAAGACATCTTCAGTATATTGGACATTCTAGAGTGTCAGGGAAGTGAAGTATGTGCAGTGAAAATTACGACTGAGAAGGTGTTCAGGAAGCTTAATGGTCTGAGGTGGGTAAATCTCCTGGACCTGATGGAATGCACCCTTGGGTTCTGAAGGAAGTAGCTGGAGAGATTGCAGAGGGCATTAACAATGATCTTTCAAGAATCAATAGATTTTGGCATTGTACCGAGAACTGGAAAATTGCAAGTGTTACTCCACTATGTAAAAAGGATGGGAGGCAGCAGAAAGGAAACTATAGGCCTCTTAGCCTGCCATCAATGGTTGGGAAGTTGTTGGAATTGAGTGTTAGGGATGAGATTATGGAGTACCTGGAGGTACATGACAAGATAGGCCAAAGGTTCCCTGAAAGGAAAATCCTGATTGACTAGCCTACTGCAAATTTTTCAGGAGATTTCAATCAGGGTAGACAAAGGAGATGCAGTAGATGTAGTGTACTTGAATTTTCAGAAGGCCTTTGACAAGGTGCCACACATAAGACTACTTAGCAAGATAAGGGCCCATGGAAGTACAAGGGAGTTATTAGCATAGGTGGAGCATTGGCTGATCGGCAGAAAACAGAAAGTGGGAATAAAGTGATCCTATTCTGGCTGGCTGTTGGTTACCAGTGGAGTGTTGGGACGATGATGTATATCAATGATTTGGACTATGGTATTAATGGATTTGTGGCTAAATTTGCCGAGGATACAAAGATAGGTAGAGGAACAGGTAGTGTTGAGGAAACAGAGAGACTGAAATAGTTTAGGGGAATGGGCAAATGAAATAAAATGTTGGAAAGTGTATGATCATGCACTTTGGTGGGAGAAATAAATGGGCAGACTATTACTTAGATGGGGAGAGATTTCAAAATTCAGAGATGCAAAGTGACCTGGGAGTCCTTGTGCAGGATACCCTAAAGGCTAACCTCCAGGTTGAGTCAGTTGTGAAGAAGGCAAATACAATGTTGGCATTCATTTCTAGAGGTATAGAATATAAGAGCAGGGAGGTGATGCTGAGGCTCTATAAGGCACTCTTGGGACCACACTTAAGAGTATTGTGTGCAGTTTTGGGCTCCTTATTTTAGAAAGGATATACTGACATTAGAGAGGGTTCAGAGAAGATTCATGAGAATGATTCCAGGAATGAAAGGGTTACCATATGAGGAACATCTGGCAGCTCTTGGGCTGTATTCACTGGAGCTTAGGAAAATGGGCGGGGGGGGGGGATCTCATAGAAACCTTCCAAATGTTAAAAGGCCTGAACAGATATGGCAAAGTTATTTCCCATGGTAGGGGAATCTAGGAAAGAGGGCACAACCTCAGGATTGAAGGATGTCCATTTAGAACAGAGATGCAGAGAAATTACTCTAGTCAGAAAGTGGTAAATCTGTGGAATTTGTTGCCACGAGCCGCTGTAGAGGCCAAGTCATTGGGTGTATTTAAGGCAGAGCTAGATAGGTTCTCGATTAGCCAGGGTGTCAAAGGGTATGGGTGAAGGCAGGGGAGTGGGGATGTCTGGAAGAATTGGCTCTGCCCATGATTGAATGGCGGAGCAGAACCAATGGGCCAAATGGCCTACTTCTGCTCCTATATCTTATGGTCTTATCTTCTGGTAAGATGGCAGTATGTTTGAATGTAGTGGAATCTCCAGGGCTAACGAAAGGTGCTTTTGTCTTTTTTATGATCACAAGACAATGCTGGACATTGAGAACTTCAAGTACTGTAAGTCTACCCCATCAGCGAGGTGCTCATTGGCAGAGGAGCTGGACTTGGTGCAGACCATGTTGCTGCCTACTACAGAAAGGCATCGGAGTCAGTGCACAAGGGCGGTGCGCAGTCTAACATCGTCTTGGACATTTTTCTTGCAATCACAACACCCTGTTGGAGATTCATAATGTAAAATTATTGACAGCAGAGGGACTGTGTGACCTTGGTTGGAGTGAGGACCAGGCCTCGTGTAGTGGGCTTGCCCAGTCCAGCAGTCCAGGAAGAGAGGTGCCGGAGGTGGTGTGTCACAGCATCCATGCTGGATTGGGTGCTGGCTCCTCCCATTGATGCTGCTCTCCAGGGTTCGGTCGGTGGAAGGCAAGCTGGATCGCGTGTGTGCATGCTTATGTTTGTCTGCAGACTGCACAGAACTGCTTGTTCTTGCCAACAACACCCATGCACTATCAGTTTACAGGACATGACACTCAGGGACTTGGGCTATATAAATTTTTTTGTGTGACTGTATGTTTACTACATTCTTATATGTGCTATATGTACCTTGTGCTGTGTGTGATTATTGATATTGTGTTTTGCACCTTGGACCCAGAGGAATGCTGTTTCATTTGGCTATATTCATGAGTTTGCATGTATGGCTGAATGACAATTAATCTTGAACTTGAGTGGTGTCACTTTAACAACCTCACACTTACCGTCCATAAAACCTGTTGACTTCAGGGAAGTAAAGGTCAGAGACCATGTGCCAATTTTCACTGGTGGTTCCAGATGTGGAGAGAGTGAGCACCTTCAAATTCCCAGGCATTACACTCTCAAACTCACATAGATGCAACCACAAAGAAGAGAATTCAGTGACTAGAAGCCTAAGGAGATTTGGCATATAATGAAATACACCAACAAACATCTATAGATGTACTGTTAAAAGTATCCTGACTGCTTACATCATGCTCTGGTGCAGCAATTCCAGTGCACTGGAATGCAAGAGGCTGCAGAGTGTAATGGACACAGCCCAGTCCATCATAGGTGCACTGTGCCCCATCATTTACAGCTTCTACAGAAGGAGCTGCCTGAGAAAGGCAGTATCCATCATTGGATTCCCACCAGCTGGGCCCACACCTTCTCGCTGCTGCTGTCAGGTAGAAGGTCCAAAAGACTGAAGTCCCACACCAACAGACTCAGGTACAGCTAAATTTCCTACAATTGTCAGAGTCAGAATTGGGCTTAATATCACAGGCATATGTTGTGAAACTTGTTGTTCTTTGGCAGCAGTACATTGCAATCCATAATAATTTTAAGAACTATTAATTACAATAAGAAATATATACAGTATGTAAAATAAATTATGCAAACTGTGCAAAAAATAGAGCATAAGTGAATAATGAGGTAATGCCCCATGCATTCCTTGTCCATTCAGACACCAGGCAGGGTCATTTGATAGCAATCAATTGACTTATTGATCATTATAGAACATCTCTCTAGTGCTTCCTGCTCCCATGAAAAGAGGGGCCTGAAACATAGAGTGTATGTCTTCAGGCTCCTGTACGTCCTGTTTAATTTTAGCAATGAAAAAGGGGCATGTCCTAGATAATGGGGTCTTAATAATGGATGCTGCCTTGTCGTTTAAAGCTGTCCCTGAAGCTGGAGACGCTGGTGCTCATGATGGAGCAAACTTACTTTAATCCTGTTCAGTGCCCCCACCCCCATATCTGATTGTGATGCAACCAGTTAGAACGCTCCCCCCTGTACGCCTGTAAGAAATCTGGTGGCATACCATATCTCCTAAAACTCATGATGAAATATAACCGCTGTTGTGTCTTTTTTTGTAATTGCATCAATATGTTGGACCCATGAAAGATCTTCAGACATGTTCACACCCAGAAATTTGAAACTGCTCACCCTTTCCACTGCTAATCCCTCTATGAGGACTGGCATCTGTTCCCTCAAATTCCCCTTCCTGAAGGGGGAGTTTCTTGAATCAACCACCACAATCCTACCTTAGCAATGGAACACTATGGACCACCATTTGCACTACTCTGAATGTCTCTGATTGTGCCTATTTTTTGTCATAAATTTTGTTTTCTCAATTCTTTTTTCTTTCTCACTTCACTACTTCACTGATTTATTTTATTTATGTGTGTTATTTGTACATAAGTGAGTGTGATGCTACTGCAAGCAAGTTCTTCTTGTGCCTGTACCATGGTTTATGACTTCTTATACTTTGTTTCATTCTAATTGTCTTGTCAAAAGCTCTATGGTGATGATTGTTAATAGTTTCTCTCTTGCATACGTAAGTTTGTCCTTTCTTCTTTGAATTTTATATAAAGAAGATACGTTTGTTATTTCCCAATCTTCCCTGAAGCTAGAGAATTTTAGAAAACTATGGCCTTTGCATCAATTATCTCAGTAGCCATCTGCTTCAAGACCCAAATATGAAGTCCATGAGGACAAAATTCCAGTAATTTGTTCAGCACTACCTTGACACTGATTGGTAATTATTCCCCCCCACCACCCATTCCCATTCCCAATTTACAACTAATTCTGGAATATTGTTTGCATTCTCCATAAGATAGTATCTGTGAAGAGAGAAGCAAAATTAACATTTCAAATCAAAGGCTCTTCTTCAGAACTGAAAGAAGATAGAAAGAGATTGTGTTTTGCTCCTTCATTGCAGATCATATTATGAACATATTTACAAGATAACCTTTTAATTCTCCTGCCACCCCCTTATTTTTAAATATTAATTCCTAAGGCTATAGCTTCCAGTTTTCAGGATGTCCAGATGCTTTAGCACAACACCTCAAAGTAGCAGCAACCCAGGTTCAATTCCCGTCACTACCTATGTGAATTTCCACCAGATGCTCCAGCTCCTTCCACAATCCAAAGGCATAGCAGATGGTAGGTTAATTGGTCATTGTAAATTGTACCTTGATTAGGCTAGGATTAAATCGGGGGATTGCTGGGCAGCACAGCTTGAAGGGCTGGAAGGACCTGTTCTGCACTATATCTCAGTAAAACAATTGTTATAAAATAGAACATGGTGAAAGGAATATTTATAAGATATTTAAGATATAATGAAGACTGTTTTGCTCAAAGCATAGCAACATCAGAGACACCTCAATAACTAGGAAGAGGAACAAAAAGACACAGGCATAATAAAAACATGTAATTAGGACCAACATTATGTAGAGGAAAATTACTAACAGATAGTATACCATGTAACATTAGCTGCAGAAATTTGACCTAACTATGAACTATAAGTATTGTGCAAAAGTCTTAGACACATATATATAGCTAGGGTGCTTTAGATTTTTCCACAGTACTGTAGTAATTTTATGTACTGCCCTGTAGTGTTGCCATAAAAAAGAATCATGACATATGTGCGTGATGGTAAACCTTATTCTGATACAGGTCTCAGTTGTGCACTTAAAGTGAGTAGGGGACAGGGAGAAGGGAATTATGATTGGGAAAAGGAGTTGGAGAGGGGAGGGAGCGGGAAGCACTAGAGAGACATTCTATAATGATCAATAAACCAATTGATTGCAAACAAATGACCTTGCCTGGTGTCTCAGGGCTAGTTGTGTCTGCACCTGCACCACCCGTACCCCTGGCACTTTTCTTCCCACACTCCTCCCATTGTCCTCGATCTTTGCCATTCTCAACATCCTTTGCTCCCGCTAGATTTACAAACTCACTCTCCACTGCATGTTGACAAATGCAATACTGTGAAAAAGTCTTGGGCACCCTAGGGGTGTGTGTGTGTGTGTGTGTGTGTGTGTGTGTGTGTGTGTGTGTGTGTGTGTGTGTGTGTGTGTGTGTGTGTGTGTGTGTGTGTGTATGTGTGTGTGTGTGTGTGTACATGCACAAGGATTTTGCACAGTTCTGTACAATACTAACTTACTATCAGTGTTCAGATAAAATAATTTTACATCAATACATGTAACGATAAGGAACTGTGGCCACTTTACCATGGACTATATAGCAAGAAGAGATCTAGTATCTTCATATTTCACATGTATCATATGGTCTTTGTTTATGGTTAGGCCTCTCAAATTCTCGATGTACTTAAGAAGCTATAAAATCTGTGTGCTCAAGAGAGCATCCCAAGAATTAAGTTAATGCCGCAAACAGATATCTGAATCCTTTTGAGTTGCCGGTACATACTGTGTACTCTTACGCTATTCTGGTAATGAAAGCTTATGTATTTTCATCAATAAATTACACATTCTAATGGATCACAGATTGTCCACACATTCACCCACCCACTGGCTCTGGCATCTGAAATTACACAATGTGCCTAGATTTTGTGGTCCTTGATGAAGTGACAGCTCCTTGCTTCAGACCCAGAGGAAACTACCTGCAAAACTATCTAGTGATTATTATGGCACTGGTTTCCCTTTTCTGAGCTCGGTGGCTGTCAGAGATATATCAAAGCAACGGTAGCCTTCATATTCACTGGGAAACATGCACTAAATGCTGGAGGAACTCAGCAAGTCAAGCAGCATGTAAGATAATGAATAAACTGTCAACATTTCAGGCTAAGACTGTACTTTTTTCCATAGGGACTGCTTTGCCTGATGAGTTCCTCCAGCATTTTGTGTGTAACCCTTCATCAGCCCTGGTAAAGGTACAATTTACAAAGCAGGTCAGCCCCAGGGAAGGAGTTAAAATTATCCATGTAATGTATAAAATCAATAAGGTCTCGTTTGAACAGCTAAGGGTGCAGATAACCAGTAAAATTTTAATAGATATATTTTTTAAAATCTATCACAGAAAAAAGTCATTTTAAATACAGTATCCTAAAACGGAATTTGAAGAGTAAAAAGGAGTAAAAGGTATCAATACTTGCATCAAGTAATTGACCAAGTTTTTAATTTGAACTGCTTTCTTCAGGGTTTTTATCAATTTTATGAGTAATAGATGACCCTACAGTTTAGAGGATACAAGATTTTAGATGAGAGTTTGTCAGATATTGGAGGATTAATTATATTCACTTGTAGATAGCTACAATAAGTCTTGACAGCTGTTTCTTAATGTTACACCCTTGTTTCCTGTCACTGTTTGATCTTATTATCTCCTGAAGTTTATCTACTGACTGGAGGACAAGATCATCAGCAGAAACTTTATCCCTTCTTTGTGCACTTGACATAAAAGTCCCTTTCACAGGTGCTGAAATAAAACAGAAATTGCTAAGCATACAATAAATCACTTAAAAGATGGCTAACTCAATATGGTCTTAATGCACAGGAATCCACAACTAGCCCACTATTACTTGAAACACTTGCCTGGTAGACATGATGCTAAGTGACAGACAGCCGCACTTCAAGCTGTCATGACTCAGCTTTTGAAGAGAAAGGCATTACCTATAAGTGAGCTTTAATGGATTTCTCTGTGTACTTTTCCTTGACGTATGTAGCATGTCTTCCTTCTAGCAATTTTAGTATCTTTCTTCTTCCTTCTCCATCAAGGAAAAACATAATTCTCTGTGGTAGAAGGTCTTAAATCCAAAGTGTTGAAGTACAGCAACCCTAATTTGGAAGCCAATGTCAAACTAATACTGACACAAAAAGAAGCAAAATTATGGGGAAATGAATCCAAATCATGATTTTTTTTTTATTGAGCAATGGTCATAAGAAGAAAAATCGTCTTTCTTCCATCTCTGATAGAAATCCACTGCTAATGCTGACCTCATCCTCATCTCCTGCATTTCTCAACATAACTTCCCACTACCTTAACAGGGATAGGGTTCCTCTTGTCCTCATCTCCCATGAACTTCCAAATCCAGCACATCATTTTCCATAGCTTCTGCCATCTTCAACAGTATCCTACCACTGAATACATCTTTACCTCCCCAACCCCCACCCCAGTCACCTTCCAGCAGGGACAGTTGCCTCCTTTTGTCCATTTCCCCTCCCTACTAACCTCCTTCCTTGCTCTTTACCCATTAATCTCCTCCCTCACCTTCATTCAGGAACCCAAACAATCCTTCCAGCTGAGGCAACACATCACCTGCAAATCTGCTGGGGTTGTCTATTGTATCTGGTCTCCCAGTGTGGCCTCTTTTATAGTGAGGTCCAACATTGATTAGGAGAACACTTCATCAAGCAGCTCTGCTCCGTCCTCAAAAAGCAAAATTTTGTGGTGGCCAGCCATTTTAATTCCAACCCCCATTCTCATCCCAAGATTTCAGAGCATGGCCTCCTCCACTACCACAATGAGGTCACTCTCAAGTTGAAGGAGCAACACCTCATATTCCGTCTGGGTACCCTCCAACCTGATGGTATGAACATTGATCTCTCTACCTTCTGGTAATTTCCACCCCCCCCCCCCCTCCTGCTTCCTTCTTCTTGCATTCCCCATTCCCCTTTTCACTTCCCTATCATCTCTCCTCTTCTCCTCACCTGCCTCTGAATTCCCCCGGTCCTTCTTCTCTTTCTCCCATGATCCACTCTCCTCTCCTGTCAGATTCCTTCTTGTCCCGCCTTTTGCCTTTTCCACCTGTCACCTCCCTGTTTCCTTCTTCCTCCCCTACCACCTACCTCCCCTACCACGTAGCTTCACCTTTAACTTGTACTCCTTCCTCTCCCCCCACCTGCTTATTTTGGCCTCTTCCTATTTCTTGTCCAATCCTGATGAAGGGTCTTGGCCAAAAACGTCAACTGGCTATTCTTTTCCATAGATGCAGCTTGAATTGCTGAGTTCTTCCAGCATTTTGTGTGTGTTGCTCTGGATTTCCAGCATCTGCAGAATTTCTTGTGTTTACTTGTATATAGAACCTCATACAACCTTAAGGAATCCTACACTTCCTTAGATTCAATAAAGCAAAAGGTGAATATAATTAATGATGTCAAGTCATCTGAAGAAAGTATGGTGGGTTTTGATTATGTTTTCTTTACCGCAGTAACATCCATTTATTTGATCAGTTGCAGCCCGCTTTTCTCTACTAGTTGAGAAAATGGTTTCAGATCACACCTTAGTGCTTATGTGAACAGAGTCAGAATCAGGTTTACGTATGTTGTGATATGTTTTTAGTGGCACCAGAACATGACAAAACATAAAAAATGCTACAAATTACAGTAAAAAATAAAATTAGTAAGTATTGGAAAAGAGGAATGACAATGTAGTGTTCGATGGTTCAAAGCCCATTCAGAAATCTGATAGCAGACAGAAAGAAGCTGCTCCTAAAATGTTGAGAGTATATATTCAGGTTCTTCTAACTCCTCTCTGACAGGATGTCCTAGATGGAGGGGGTTCTTAATGATGCTACCTTCCTGAGGCATCACCTTCAGAAGGTTCCCTGATGTTGGAGCTGGCTGTGTTTACAACCTTCTGCAGCTTTTTCAACGCTGTGCATTGGAGCTTCCATATCAGCCAGTCAGAGTGGTCACCACTATACATCTTTAGAAATTTGTTAGAGACTTTGGTGAGACAGCAAACCTCCTCAAACTCCTAATGAATATAATAGATATAATTAATATATTACATATTACTAATACCTTAACATTAGTAATATCTCTTGCTGATCAAATGGTATCTTGCAGAACAATGCAAATAAATACTTAAGATAAGAGTAATAACATTGGAGTTAAGGATAGAATTGTCACTTTTCTCTTTGAATGTTAAAATGGTAAATAAATTTCAGCTAGCAGCTAGGCAATTCAAGACTATCCACCAGGTTCCCTTATGAGCTTTAGGGGAGGATATCTGTCATTTTTACTCAGTTGGGCTCATTTGGGACTCTGGAAACATTAACACTAGAAAGGCCACTGAGTGGTTAATAAGTGTACGCTTGCCAGTAAAGCCTATGTCACAAGAATTCAATAAATTTATTTTTAAAGCATTTTGTTGATATTAGGAAGTTATCTATCTGTAGCACCTCCTTGGTAAGACAATGGAGATCAAATGCTTCAAGTTTCAAACTTACCCATCATGATCATTTCTTGTGAACCTATCTCACTGCATGAGATGGGATGAGCACATTCAGTCTTAAACTGTACACCTTGTCAGCACTTCTCAGCCCCACCCACCTACCTTTCTCCTCACCTGGTCTTACCTATCACCTGCCAGCTTGTACTCCTCCCCCACCTTCCATGTTCTTACTTTGGCTTCTGCCCTCTTCCATTCCAGTCTGAAGGGTCTCAGCCCAAGGCATTGAGGAGGTTCTGGATGTCCATCGAGGTGGTAACAAAGAGGTATACAGGAGTGAGATAGATTAGCTGATTGAGTGCTGTTGCAACAACAACATTGCTCACGATGTTAGCAAAACCAGAGAATGACTGAGGACTTCAGAGTGTGAACATTTTACTTGGCCCTCAACTAAACTGTGGTATTGTAGAAATTGTATATTCTTCTTTGTCAGGGCTAATGGTGGTCATCTGACCAGCTCTCATTTTCTGAATCCCTATCATCCGTCTCAACTACTTCCAGTTTATTGAAACACTTCAGATCCTTTTGGGGGGTGTCTTGCCTTGATCCTGGCATGCGCTGGTTCTCTGACCTGTCTACTGTAATCTCTCAAGGCTCTGATCTTCCTCGTGGTGACTCCCAGGCCCCAGAGACATCCGTTTCATCTGCAGACTCTGTAAACGGAACCAATCATGGCTGTGGATGGGAACTGCAAAGCATTGTGGTATGTTCATTTAACCAAAGCAATAGTCACAACACAGACTTCATTTAAAAAGATTTTACATGTCATTATATGTTTTAACTCCCTAAAAGTGACCAAGCCCTCTGATTTTGAATAGTGTCGCAACAACGATCTCTCACTCAACATCAGCAAAGCCAAACAGCTCATTATTAACTATGGGAGGAGGAAACCAGAGATCTGTGAGCCAGTACTCATCAGGGGATCAGAGTTGGAGAGAGTCAGCAACTTTAAATTCCTTGGTGTTAACATTTCAGAGGATCCATCCTGGGTGTAGCACATAAATGCCATTACAAAGCAGGCACAACAGTGCCTCTACTTTCTTAGAAATTTGTGAAGATTCAGCATGTCATCTAAAACGTTGACAAACTTCTATAGATGCACAATAGAGAGTATGCTGCCTGGTTGCATCACAGCCTGGGACAGAAACACCAACGTGCTTGAATGGAAAAGCCTACAAAAAAGTAGTGGATACAGCACAGTCGATCACAGATAAAGCCTTCCCCACCATTGAGCATGCCTACAAGGAGTGCTGGTATAAAAAAACATTATCTATCATCAAGGACCCCAACCATCCAGGCCATGCTCTCTTCTCACTGCTGACATCAAGACAGTGGTATAGGAGCATTAAGTCCCACACCACCAGGTTCATGAACGGTTATTAACCTTCAACTATCAGGCTTCTGACCCAGAGTGGATAACTTGATTCACCCCAACACTGACCTGATTGCATAACCTATGAACTGAGTTTCAACAACCCTATAACCCATTCTCTCAATATTTATTGTTTATTTATTATTATTTTCATTTACTTTTTTATTTTTATGTATTTGCATAATTTGTTGTCTTTTGCAAATTGGTTGTTTGTCCATCTTTGTAATGTGCAGTTTTTCATTGATTCTACTGTACTTAGTGTGAATGCCCACAAGAAAATGAGTTTTAGTGTACTATATGCTGACATATAGGAGGCACTTTAATAATAAATTTACTTTGAATGTTGATTTTTGCAAACCATAATGACTGGAAGGAAGTAACTATAACTTTTAATCAATCTTGACCATGATGTCTGCAACTCAGTTGGAATTTTTTGAAGTTCATCCCACAATTTAGGTAAGACTTTAGATATTATCTTCTTTGAAGCAAATCAGGCCAAAGTACATCTAAAGTGCTCCCAAGCTCACTAATACAAACATTTCTTGAATTATTAGAATGAAATATTTAAATAAATTAACTAGTGCAACTTTTATTTTAGAAGTAAATCTTAAAATCTTATTCTTTTCCGCTTAAAATATTGAAGCATTGAAGCATGGAATGGTAAATGTTTGTAATTGCATCAGTTAATGATGGTAATCTTCTGTTAACAATTATATGATTACATGGGTCACTTAGGTAAAGGTTTAATTATAAAGCTATTGTCTCCAGAGGTCTTTAATATAAACATCGTGACTATTTAATGCTCCACTAATTTAGATAAGAAGCATTACAACAGCACTGATTACCAAACTATCCAACATTTTCATAGCTACAATTTGTAAAGAGCCATTTCAAGATCATGTAAACTCAAATTAACATTTGCACTATAATGAGAAAATTCTGATCATATTAAATGCAATCAATAAATAAATCACAATTTAAAGGTTGATTGGAATGGAACAAACATAAATAAAATACTGCAAAAGTTGGAAATCCAAAATAAATAGGGAAACTGATTAAATACGATGAGAGTTCATCAACCTGGATTGATATCTCTCTCCATAGATGCTGCCCGACTTGCTGGGAGTTTCTAGCATTAAAGAAAAATGAAACTAAGCTTCTGTGGAATAGGAAACAGAGCTATATTTCAGGTTGCTGTGGTTACCTGGTGTACATTCTCTCAGTATGGGCAGAACTAACCACGATCCAAGCAATATTCATGGCATTTCTATGTTACATAGCTTATTAACACAAGATGTCACAAAACGTGCCAGCCTTGAAGCCACTGGTGACATAGAATCGGAATCAGGTTTAATACCATGGCATTTATTATGAAATTTGTTAACTTTGCAGCAGTAGTACAATGCAATACATGTTAATAGAGAGAACAACTGTAGAGAGAATTACTGTAAATATATCATATATCCATAGTTAAATCAAATAAGTAGTGCAAAAACTAGGAAATAAAATAATAGAAAGATAGTGTTCATGGGTTCAATGTCCATCCAGAAATCAGATGGCAGAGGGGAAAAAGCTATTCCTGAATCATTGAGTGTGTGCCTTCAGGCTCCTGCACCTCCTCCCTGATGGCAGAGGGGAAGAAGCTGTTCCTGAATCATTGAGTGTGTGCCTTCAGGCTCCGGTACCTCCTCCCTGATGGCAGAGGGGAAGAAGCTGTTCCTGAATCATTGAGTGTGTGCCTTCAGGCTTCTGTACCTCCTTCCTGATGGTAGCAATCTGAAGAGGACATGTCCGGGGTGGTGTGGGCCTTTAATGATGGATACATAGGGATCGATTGGCCTGTATATCACATGGGAGGTCCTAGTCACGGAGCAGGTCCTCTCTCCTCTCAACTTTTTTCTCCCCTCCATCACATTCTGGAGTCACTCTGCCCATCCCATTGAAAAAAGTATTAAATCACTTACTCACACCCTGCAAGAGAGCACACCATTGGAGCAAAATATTAATACAGGTGTTAGTGTACGAGATCTGATAGGACTATTTTACACATTCCTTGGGGAAATTATGCATTTTCAGAGAATCAGAATCAGAGCTCCCTGTACTTGTAGCTCTACACCGGATGATGTCAGTCCTTAGTTAGTAATATTCCTCTGAAGTACTACGTTAATGGAAATTATTGTTGCTAGGGTTAAGTGGACAAATCTAGTAACTTATTTGCCCTTGATGAAGTAGTTGTCAAGTCGATTGCATTTAAGATAATATGATCTAACCTGCTTGATGAGAACAATGGAGGCCACTATAAACAGGGCATTGTTTACAATTTTATCATAATATGACACTGGGAAAAGAAGGATAAACCTTCAGCATTCATAGTCTCCTTCAGTCCTTAATCATCATACTGCTTGCCTGTTCCTGTAACCATAACACACAGGAGCAGAATTAGGCAGAATAATTAGTCCCATGCTCCTACTTTCTTCTAGAAACCCTTAATGCCCTTATTAATCAAGAGCCTATCAACCACCACTTTAAATACACCCATTGACCTGGCCTCCATAGACATCTGTGCCAATGAATTCCTCAGATTCACCATAACTGACTCCAGATTCACTGGATAAATGAGGTTCTCCTCATTCTTCTATAAAGAGACATTCTCATATTCTGAGGCTGTGCCCTCTAGTCCCAGACTCCCCAGCAATAGGAAATGTCTTCTCCATGTCCACTCTATCTAGGCCTTTCAATATTGTATAGACTTCAATGAGATCCTCCCCTCCTTCTTCAAAAAATCCATGAGTACAGACCCAGAGCCATCATACATTCCTCAAACATTAACCATATCATTCCTAGGATCACTCTTGTAGACCTCCTCTGGATTGCCCCCAATGATATTGTATCCTTTCTTAAATAAGGAGCAAAAGACTGCTCACAATACTCCAAGTGAGGACCAATGCAGTTAAGCCTCAGCATTACATCCTTATGTTCATATTCCAGTCCTCTTGAAGTGAATGCTGGCATTGTATTTGTCTTCCTTACCACCAATTCAACCAACAAGTTAACTTTTATGGAACCCTGCACAAGGACTCTCAAATCTCTTTGCATCTCTGATTTTTGTATTTGCTCCATGTTTATAAAACCGGCTTTACCTTTAGTCCTCTTACCAAAGTACATGACTATACACTTCCTTGCACTATATTCCATCTGCCATTTGTTTTCCTATTCTTCTAATCTGTCCAAGTCCTTCTGCAGGATGCCTGGGGAAGAAGCACAGGCAGAGGTACAGAACAACCTCAGGCTGAGTGCAAGGTTTCTGGAGAATGTTTGATCCAAGGCATACTGCTTTAAACAAAGGACAGTTTTGCATTGCAGTTTTTTCTTCCAGAAGCAGACATTTCAATGTTGGATGATTCTGAAGCACCTGAGGAGATCCAGGTGATCAAGGCAAGGTGAAGAAAGCATTCTTTGTACTCCCACAAAATGTCAAAGCCTGGTGGGAACATGCTGAAGAGGAAATGAGCATAGACATACAGGCAGCACATCACAATTCACAAAGACAGGCATCATCCTTGTTACCCACCAACAAAGGAGAAGGATGAAATCAAAAACTGGAGGCCCAATATTTTATTAAATGGACTCAAAAGGGACACTAAGTGAAGGTTGATCCATCCATAGCTAACTGAAGAAGATAGCAATGATATCTAATTGATTTTTAATAAGGCAGAACATACTACAAAGAATAATTATAGTCCAGAAGACTGGTAAAGTAAAGAAACCAAGCAAAAAATGACCAAAAATAACCTAAATGGAGAAAGTAGGTTTTGAGAGCAAACAAGAAATATAAAAAAGCTTATTGTAGGAGCTTATACGTCTATATAGAGAAACAAAGAGAGCTTTTGAAACTATTGATTATTTTCTAACAATTATTTAACGGTACAAGATATTAAGTGTGCCCCAGTAATAATAGATAAGGAGATGGAAAGAAGATTAAACAGTGTTTTTCACCCAAAGCTGGCTAAAATCTGGAACACACTGCCTGTGCAGGCAAAGATTCTCACAACATTTAATATGGATTAGGATGAGAACTTGAAATGCTACAGGTCAAGTCTTGAAACGGGTACTTGATGGCCAACATGGACAAGTTGGGGTGAACTGTCTGAGGTGAAATCATGTACAATGACTCCATGGCTCAATGACTATGAAAACAAGTATTAATGGATAATTAATGGAACTAAAGCCTAGCAAATCATCTAACCTTGTTTTTTTTTTTGCGTATCGTAAGGACGAAAAAGAAGAGTCTCCAGAGAAAGTGGATTAATTCATTGTGATCTTCCTAAATTTTTTTCAATCTGGAATAGCCTTGAGAACTTAAATACTGTAAATGAGGTAACTCTGTTGATAAAAGGATAGACACAGAAAAGCCAATTAACCCTGCCTCTGTCAGTGGGAAAATCATAGAATCTATTTCAAAGGAAGAAGAAGCAAAGTATCTACAAAATCATAATAGAATCAATGTCTTTTTGAATGGGAAATTATGCTTGAGAAACATATTTCAGAATGCCACCATCAGGGTGTGAAAAAGAGGAACCATTAAGTGTTGCGTATTAGTATTTCAAAGTACATTTAATAAAGTGCCACATTTAAAATCATAACACAGGATCAGAATTCCTGTTGTGATAACATTCCAATATGGGAAGAGATTGGGCAGCAAAAGAAAATAGCAGTTGAAATATAATTGGTAATTTTCAGCATCAGGTTATAACAATTGGATGCACAGGAATCAGTACTGGGAGATTGGCATTTGTAATCTGTATAATTAAGGCAGCTGGCCTCACTTGGAGTAGTGCACAGATTTCTTGTCTCCTCACTTGAGAAAAGATATACATTACAGGCTTTGGAGGCAGAGCAGAGGAGGTTCACTAGATTGATTCCACTGATGAAGGGGTTAGCCAATGGGGAGAGATTGAGTCACCTAGTATTCAGAGGGGATTAGCCTCAAGATTCAGGGTGTAGATTCAGGATGATATTGAGGAGGAAATGTTTTTCCCAGAGAGAGATGAATCTGTGAGTCTGTGGAATTCTCTGCTCAGTAAAGCAGTGGAAGCTACCTCATTAAACATATTTAAGTCAAATGTTAGGTAGACAGAATCATGCATGGTGGGGAATTCCAGATAATGGGGAAAAGTCAGCTGGTTGGAGTTGAGTCCAAGGTGATATCAGCCATGATCTTATTGAATGGTGAAGCAAGGTCAATGATCCAAGTAGCCTATTCTCGCTCCTATTTATAGAATTGAATTGAATTTATTACTTACATCCTTCAAATACATGACAAGTAAAAATCTTTACATTACATCTCCGTTCAAATGTGTAATGCACAATTATAGTAATTTGTAATATTATACACAACAAGGTAGTCAATATAACATAGAAATACAGTTGTGTCAGCATGAGTTAATCAGTCTGATGGCCTGGTGGAAGAAGCTGTCTTGGAGCCTGTTGGTCCTGGCTTTTATGCTGTGGTACCGTTTCCTGGATGGAAGCAGCTGGAACAGTTTGTAGCTGGGGTGACTCGGGTCTCCAGTGATCCTTCGGGCTCTTTTTATACACCTGTCTCTGTAAGTGTCCTGAATAGTGGGAAGTTCACATCTACAGATGCACTGGGCTGTCCGCACCACTCTCTGCAGAGTCCTGCGATTGAGGGAAGTACAGTTCCCATACCAGGCAGTGATGCAGCCAGTCAGGATGCTCTCAGTTGTGCTCCTATAGAGAGTTCTTAGCATTTGGGGGGACATACCAAACTTCTTCAACCATCTGAGGGGAAAGAGGCACTGTTGTACATTTTTCACCACACAGCCGGTATGTACAGACCACATGAGATCCTCAGTGATGTTTATGCCAAGGCACTTAAAGCTGTTCACCCTCTCAACCCCAGATCCATTGAAGTCAATAGAGATTAGCCTGCATCCATTCCCCTGTAGTCCACACCCAGCTCCTTTGTTTTTGCGACATTGGGGTTGAGGGAGAGGAACATAAGAAGCTATTTCTTATGTTCCTATGTTGATTTATTTGAAACAAGAATGTTTTAAGGGGAAATCTAGATGAGAAGGAGCTTGAAACCTGATGGGTGACACAGTTGTGTAATGGTTAGTGCAATGCTACTACAGCTCCAATGCATTCAACTTCACCACCGTCTGTAAAGAGTTTGTATGTTCTCCCTGTGACCACGTGTTTCCTCCGGGTGCCCCGGTTTCCTCCCACGTTCCAGAGATGTATGGGTTAGTAGGTTAATTAGTCTTGAGTGTATTTGGGCAATGCAGGCACCTTAGGCCAGAAGGGCTTGTCAATATGTTGCGTCTCTAAAAATTAAAAATTAAATCTCTCCCCGATAGAGTCAGTGAATATATTCAAGGCCAGTGAAGATATTCAAGTATTAGGTGAATTAGGTAAGAAAGTGGATCTGAAAAGAAGATCAGACCAGCTGCACTTATTGAGCAGGTAGCCATAGACGCAGCTTTGTTTGTCACTCCTTACTATCTCAACGTGAGAGGGAGAGTCAGTTTGAGGACAGGTTCATCTGTGTAGTCTTCCATCTCTACCTGAACAATATAACCAAAATTGGATATGCCATTTTCTAGGCAATTGGGGAATTCATTTAAATATATTTGAACTTGAAAATATTATTTTTTGCACAAATGTCTACAATGGAAATATAGTTTTAGTCTCCTGATATAGTAAAATATATTCTTATACAATACGGATATGGCAAATAGACTTTCATTGCAAAATAAACTCTTTGTGCATTTATCCAGTGTGAATGTGTGTCCTTGCTTTTAAGAGTGCTCAGCATTTAAAATTCAGTGTTTCCACCATTTTAATTTTCCCAGTGAGTGCAATGTGTATGCATCATCCAGCAGGAATCCTCCACATAACTTCTCAATGAACACAGTTCCATCCCTTTAAAAACTCAGTCAAAAAGCACATAAAGAGTGTGGAAACCAACTAACTGAATGTGGCATCAGTTTGCCTTTTGCTGGACCTGAAAAAACATCAATCCAGGAGATCCCATGCAAAAAAAAAATCACTGACAACATACAGCTGTCCAACAGCAGGCATGCACAGAGTTCTAACAGAAAGTCAGAATAGAATATAATGTAATGACAAAAGGTCTCACTCTTGAACATTTGTCTGTTTCAAAGATTGTTTACTAGGAAATATTTTCTATGAACTGTTAAACAATTGTTAATAATGGTTCAGTCTCTTACAGCAGTCTTAAAACCAAGTGACAGACATTCAGCTACATGCCGTTCAGCTAACTGTGGACGCAACAAGCCCTCCGTTGCATTTGATTTTGGTTGAGGTGTGTGATGCACCTGAAAATCCACTGGGGAAGTCAAAGGCCCTACATCTGTGAGTCTACAAGCCCACTGGAGGTTGCAGATGGCTTGGCCTGAGGTTGGAGGAGTGTGTGGGTGTATGGGAGGGAGGAACAGGACTTGTTTTGCTGTTGTTTCATTGCTGTTCCGTTGTTGTTGCTTGTGTTGCTCTGTGAACATGGTGGGCATGTTATTTTGGCATCGGAATGAGTGATGACACTTGTGAGATGCCCCAGCATACCCTTAGGTTGTGTTGTTCACGTAAATAATACATTTAAGTGTGTGTTTCAATGTACATGTGATAACTAAATGAATCTAAATCTGAATGTCGACAGACTGTCATGCTACTTGTAATATTGTTCACATATGCTCAGATTAGATAACGGTTATGTTCATCCTCAGGTAAACTGAACCTGAAGTTTGGCTTGCCACTTTATTGTTATAAATGTTATAAATTGTAAATTGTTATAAATGCCTGGACATTGGTCATAAATGAATTGCAACCTTTTCTCATTGTTAAATTAAGGCTTTTATGCTTTATCTCAAAACAGCACATTACTTACTGTCCTTCAGGACCTCCTTCATCTGAGACAAGACAGTGGCCCGAAGGTAGTGATAAAAACAAAGAAAATTGCAGAGGCTGGAATCTGAGAGAAATCAGAAATGCTGGAAGAACTCAGCCAGTCTGTGAAAGGAGAAAATATTTTTAAAAAAACAAAAAACTGTAGATGCCAGAAATCTTAAAATAAAATTCTGAAAATACTCAGTGGGTTAGGATGCATCTGCTCAAAAAGAAAACATTTTATGCTTCAGATCGCAGATCATTCATCAGAACAAGATTGTTTTGGAGGTGACAAATATTTTCAAAGCCATTGGTCATTAAGATCAACCACTTGTTGAAAGTTAACCTGTGACATACTGTCTGGGGATGTGAACGACACAGAGATTCAGAACCTTTGGACTGTTCCTGGAGATGAGACACATTGCACACTTCTTCCAGCTTGTAGACACCACTGACTTACAATGCAGCAGAAGCTACTTATTCAAGGAAAGGAAACTTTGAAGGAGAGTCACCTCTGGTGATCTAGGAAATGCAAATTCCCACAAACCGAAATGTGGTAGGAACAAGTTAAACAGTTGGGCTTTCTTCCAAAACTAGATAAAGATCTACAGTATATTTAACTACATTTATAGAGTCATACAGTCTTACAGTCATACAGGACAGAAACATGCCCTTCAGCCAAAATGGCCAATGCTGACCACAATAACAATCCAATTCAGTTCCATCTGCCAGCATTCAGTCTATTTCCTTTTAAACATTTCCATTCCATGTACCTGTCCAAATGTCTTTTAAAAGTTGTTACCATACCTGAACCAGCTCATTCCACATACTAACTACAGTTTTATAAAAAATTTTGCCCTTCAACTCCCTATTCAATATTTCTCCTCTCATGTTAAAATTGTGCCCTCTAGTCCTTGAGAAAAGACTGCATGCACCCTGTCTATGCTACCTCATGATTTTACACTGCTCTATTAGATCACCTCTCAGTGTTCTATGCTCCAAGGAATAAAGTCCTAGCCTGTCCAACCTCTCCATATAGTTCAGTCCCCCAAGTCCTAGCCAGATACTTGAAAATCTTTCCAGTTTAACTATATTTACCTATAGCAGTATTTTTCCTATACTGAGCACGAAACTCCAAGCATCCTCTACAACCACAACATAAACTGCCAGCTATTATACTCAATACCCTGAACGACGAAGACCAGTTTGACAAAACTGTTCTTCACCACCCTATCTAACTGTGACTCCACTTTCATGGAAGCATGCACATGAACTCAACAGTCTTTCTCTTCTGCAAAAGTTAAAAAGAAATAATAATTTATGTTTGCATATGTAAAGGGGGCTTCTTCTTTTTCTTTGTTACTGCGTATGTTAATCAAAATGGCTTCTTTGTTTTGTTAATAGTAGGACTACTTCTTTGTAGCGAGAGAGTGCTGGAAGCTTGTTTGTGTTCAAATTTACTGATAACGAGAATTGTATTCCTCTGTTAACCAATTGGGATTAATGTTGTTCTTTCTTCTGAGTCTGTAAGCTATTGTTGGCGGGCTTTTGGGGAGATCGGCATGAGGGGGTGAGAGAGAGAGGACGCGATGCTGTAAACGGGGTGAGGAACGGACCCCAAATGGGGGTCCAAGGCCAGGTGGTACCCCAAGGAGAGAAGACAAAGATAAATGTGCCACTTGGTTGACAACCTCAGGTGGTCCTGAGCTGCGAGTCGAGGAGTTCGGAAGGGATCGAATGGTGGCCAGAAGACTTCAGTAATTGAGCTCCAACGGTTGTGCATGAAGTGGTTTGGACTTTGAGAAGTTTGGCGCCTTTTCTTTATTTTTTTTTCCTTCATATATACTGTATCGTTATTAATCATTTAATTATAGTAATCTTTATAAATTGTATCATTTAATTGCATATGGTGTACTGTCTGTTTTTTGGCGAGGCGGGGACATCACACAGCATCCACATAAGCTGATTACCCAGTTTGGCGGGACCGAAGGCTGCTCCCTCTAGACGAGAATGAGCTGAGCAAGCCTGGGGCGACCTAGGGAGTTACACATAGTTCCCAAGTTGTTGATCACCTCAATATCTGTTAAGCAGAAACAATGAATCAACTAAATCAACATGTCAAGCAATTTAATCAGTAGTCAAAAAGTACTGTTTTTTGAAAACTCATCCTTGTACCTTCCCTTATTATTCACTTCCCACGTGTTCTACGTCTACCCACACTTCACATCTTCCACAAAGTACTTAGTTGGCTTTAGCTGCCTGCTCTTCCCTACTTATTTACATAGACAGAGAATGCAGATAACTTTGTTCAATAACTACAAGCTAAGTGTCCTTAACCAGGTTGACTAGAATTGGTCGGAAGGGTTTAAAATAATTTGGCGACAGGAGGGGCAGGACTGGCAGCTTAATGTTCCAGGGTTCTGATGTTTCAGTCGTGATAGAGGCAGAGGGATGAAGGGGTGGGGGGTTGGCATTGCTAGTCAGAGAAAATGTTAGAGCAGTGCTCAGGCAGGACAGATTAGAGGGCATGTCTACCGAGGCCATATGGGTGGAGCTGAGAAGCAGGAAAGGTATGACCACATTAATGGGGTTGTGTTATAGACCACCCAATAGTCAGCGAGAATTGGAGGAGCAAATCTGCAGAGAGATAGCAGACAACTGCAGGAAGCATAAAGTTGTGATAGTAGGGGATTTTAATTTTCCACATATCGATTGGGATTCCCATACTATTAAAGGTCTAGACGGGTTAGAGTTTTTAAAATGTATTCAAGGAAGTTTTCTACAAACATTTGTAAATCAATATATAGAGGTACCAACTAGAGAGGATGCAATATTAGATCTCCTATTAGGAAATGAGTTAGGGCAGGTGACGGAAGTGTGTGTACGGGAACACTTTGGTTCCAGTGATCATAACATCATTAGTTTCAACTTGATCATGGATAAAGATAGATCTGGTCCTCGGGTTCAAGTTCTAAACTGGAAAAAGGCCAAATTTGAAGAAATGAGAAAGGATCTAAAAAGCGTGGATTGGGACAGGCTGTTCTCTGGCAAGGATGTCGTTGGTAAGTGGGAGGCCTTCAAAGGAGAAATTTTGAAAGTGCAGAGTTTGTATGTTCCTGTCAGGAATAAAGACAAAGTGAGTAAGAATACGGAACCTTGGTTCCCTAGGGATATTAGAACTCTGATAAAGAAGAGAGAGATGCATGACATGTATAGGAAACAGGCAGCGAATAAGGTGCTTGAGGAGTATAAAAAGTGCAAAAAAAACTTAAGAAGGAAATCAGGAGGGCTAAAAGAAGACATGAGGTAGCTTTGGCAGTCAAGGTGAAGGATAATCCAAAGAGCTTCTACAGATATATTAAGAGCAAAAGGATAGTAAGGGATAAAATTTGTCCTCTTGAAGATCAGAGTGGTCGGCTATGTATGGAACCAAAAGAAACAGGGGAGATCTTAAATGGTTTTTTTGCATCTGTATTTACTAAGGAAACTGGCATGGAGTCAATGGAAATAAGGCAAACAAGTAGTGAGGTCATGGAACATATACAGATTGAAGAGGAGGAGGTGCTTGCTATCTTGAGGCAAATCAGAGTAGATAAATCCCCAGAACCTGACAGGATATTCCCTCGGACCTTGAAGGAGACTAGTGTTGCAATTGTGGGGGCCCTGGAAGATATATCTAAAATGTTGGTATCTACGGGTGAAGTGCTGGAGGATTGGAGGATAGCTCATGTTGTTCCGTTGTTTAAAAAAGGCTCTAAAAGTAATCTGGGAAATTATACGCTGGTAAATTTGACATCTGTAGTAGGTAAATTATTGGAAGGAGTACTAAGAGATAGGATCTACAAGTATTTGGATAAACAGGGACTTATTATGGAGAGTCAACATGGCTTTGTGCAGTGGTAGGTCATGTTTAACAAATCTATTAGAGTTTTTCGAGGAGTTTACAAGGAAAGTGGATGAAGGGGAGGTAGTGGATGTTGTCTACATGGACTTCAGTAAGGCCTTTGACAAGGTCCCCCATGGGAGGTTAGTTAGGAAGATTCAGTCGCTAGGTTTACATGGTGAGGTAGTAAATTGGATTAGACATTGGCTCAATGGGAGAAGCCAGAGAGTGGTAGTGGAGTATTGCTTCTCTGAGTGGAGGCCTGTGACTAGTGGTGTGCCACAGGGATCAGTGCTGGGTCCATTGTTATTTGTCATCTGTGTCAATGATCTGGATGATAATGTGGTAAATTGGATCAGCAAATTTGCTGATGATACGAAGATTGGAGGTGTAGTGGTCAGTGAGGAAGGTTTTCAAAGCTTGCACAGGGATTTGGACCAGCAGGAAAAATGGGCTGAAAAATGGCAGATGGAGTTTAATATGGACAAGTGTGAGGTATTGCACTTTGGAAGGAAAAACCAAGGTAGAACATACAAGGCAAATGGTAGGGCACTGAGGAGTGCAGGATAACAGAGGGATTTGGGAATACAGATACAAGATTCCCTAAAAGTGGTGTCACAGGTAGATAGGGTCGTAAAGAAATCTTTTGGTACATTGGTCTTTATAAATCAAAGTATCAAGTATAAGAGTTGGAATGTTATGGTGAGGTTGTATAAGGCATTGGTGAGGCCGAATTTGGAGTATTGTGTGCAGGTTTGCTCACCGAATTACAGGAAGGATATTAATAAGGTTGAAAGAGTGCAGAGAAGTTTTACAAGGATGTTGCCGGGACTTGAGAAACTGAGTTACAGAGAAAGGTTGAATAGGTTAGGAATTTATTCCCTGGAGCGTAGAAGAATGAGGGGAGATTTGATAGATGTATATATAATTATGATGGGTATAGATAGAGTGAATGCAAGCAGGCTTTTTCCACTGAGGCTAGGGGAGAAAAAAACCAGAGGACATGGGTTAAGGATGAAGGGGGAAAAGTTTAAAGGGAACATTGTGGGGGGGGGGGGGTTCTTCACACAGAGAGTGGTGGGAGAATGGAATGAGCTGCCAGATGAAGTTGTAAATGTGGGCTCACTTTTAACATATAAGAAAAACTTGGACAGGTACATGGATGAGAGGTGTATGGAGGGATATGGTCCAGGTGCAGGTCAGTGGGACTAGGCAGAAAAGTGGTTCGGCACAGCCAAGAAGGGCCAAAAGGCCTGTTTCTGTGCTGTAATATTCTATGGTTCTATGGCAGGGGGCTGGGAACCAGAGTGATAGTGTTGAGGATGAGGTAGCAGGTTTACCCACAGAGGCAACGTGTAGTGAGACTCCTAGCAGGGAAAGGCTGATGTTAGGGTAACATTGTGTTCAATAGGATGAGTTGCAATGTAAAAGGCAGGCAAAACTGAAAAGGATGAATACAAACACGAGGAAATCTGCAGATGCTGGAAATTCAAGCAACACACACAAAATGCCGGTGGGGCACAGCAGGCCAGGCAGCACCTATAGGAAGAAGTACAGTTGACTTTTCGGGCCAAGGCCCTTTGTCAGGACTAACTGAAAGAAGAGATAGTAAGAGATTTGAAAGTGGGAGGGGGAGGGGTAGATTCGAAATGATAGGAGAAGACAGGTGGGGCAGGGTTGAAGCTAAGACCTCGAAAGTTGATTGGCAAAAGGGATACACAGCTGGAGAAGGGAAAGGCTCATGGGACGGGAGGCCTAGGGGGAAAAAAATGGGGAGGGGGGCACCAGAGGGAGATGGAGAGCAGGCAAGGAGTGATTGTGAGAGGGGCAGAGAGAGAAAAAAAAGGGGATAATTAATAAATAGATTAATAAATAGATTGATAGATAGCTAGATGACTAAGGGATGGGGTAAGAAAGGAAGGAGAGGCATTAAAGGAAGTTAGAGAAATCAATCTCTTACTATCTTTTCTTTCAGTTAGCCCTGACGAAGGGTCTCAGCCCAAAATGTCGACTGTACTTCTTCCTATAGATGCTGTCTGGCCTGCTGTGTTCCACCAGCATTTTGTGTGTGAAGGATGAATACAATACTGAAGGCATTGTATTTGAATGCATCCAGTATATGGAATAAGGTAGATGAACTTGTAGCACAGTTGCAGATTGATAAGTATGATGTTGTTGGCAACAGTGACTCATGGTTGAAAAAAGATTATAGCTGAGAGCTTAATGTCCAAGGATACACATTGTATTGAAAGGATAGGCAGGGAGGCAGAGGGGGTGGCATGGCTCTGTTGGTAAAAAATGAAATCAAACCACTAGACAGAGGTGACATAGGGTGAGAAGGTGTTGAATCATTGTGGATAGAGCTAAGGACCATGATGGGAGTTGTATAGAGTACACCAAACAGTAGGAAGGATGTAGTATACAGATTATAACAGGAGAGCGGGAGAGAGAAAATGGATGCCAAAAGGGCAATGTTACAATAGTCATGGGAGATTTCAATACGCAAGTAGATTGGAAAAATCAAGTTGGTGCTGGATTCCAAAAAGGGAATTTCTAGAATGCCTACGAGATGGCTTTTTAGAGCAGCTCGTGATTGAGCCCAATAGGGGATCATCTATTCTAGATTGGGTGTTGTGCATTGAATCAGAAATGATTAGAGAGCTTAAGGTAGAAGACCCCTGAGGGGAAAGTGATCATAATATGATTGAATTCACACTGAAATTTGAGAAGGAGAAGCTAACATTAGATGTACCTGTATTGCAGTGGAGTAAAAGGAATTGCAGAGGCAGAGAGTGGAGCTGGCCAGAATTGATTGGAAAGAACACTGGCAGGAATGATGGCAGAGCAGCTTTGGCTGAAATTTCTGGAAGCAATTTGGAAGGCATGGGATATATACATCCCAAAGAGGAAGAAGTATTCTAAAGACAAGATGACACAACCCCGGCTAACAAAAAAGACCAAAGAGAGGATATATAATAGAGCAAGAAGTGGTGGGAAGTTAGAGGATTGGGAAGCTTTTAAAAACCAACAGAAGGTAACCTAAAAGGTCATTAAGAAGGTAAAGATGGAATGTGAAAATAAGCTAGCCAATAATATTAAAGAAGGTACCAAAAGGTTCTTCAAATGTATAAACTGTAAAAAGAGAGGTGGGAGTGGATATCGGACAGCTGGAAAATGAAGCTGGAGAGGTAGTAATGGGGACAAAGGAATGGAAAATGAACGGGATCAGTATTTTTATGTGGTTTTAGAGAATGCCCTTAATTACAAAACAAACAGAGTTTCAAAGAGGAATCAGGTGCACTTTTATCTAGATATAGAGGAACTGCGAATGATGGGGTATAAATGAATCTAGGTCAGGGTCCCCGCTTTTTTTATGGAATGGACCAACACCATTAAACATTGGGTCTGTGGGCCTCAGGTTGGGAAGCCCTGATCTACTGTAGGTGTTCTTGTCCATGAATCACAAAAAGGTTTTCAGGCAGATGCAGGAATGGGTTAAGAAGCAAATGGATCCTTGTCCTTTATGGCAATTGGTGTTTAGAGATAGGGGAGTATTGTTACAATTTTATAGCATGCTGGTGAGCTCACAGCTGAAGTACCGTCCACAGGTTTGGCCCCTTACCCTACAAAGTATATACAAACATTGGAGGCAATACAAATAAATTCACTAAGCTAATCCTTGGGAATAAGTGTGCTGTTTTGTCATGAGTGGTTGAGGAAGTCAGATCAGATATCATCTTATTGAAGCATAAGACTTTAAAGGGGCATATCAAGACAGATAATGAAATACTTTCCTGGTGGAAGACTTTCAAATGATGGGGCATAGAGACAAGTTAAAGATGTGGTTATGGAAAACAGGAAGTCCATGGGAATTTCTTCTTCCACAGGGTGGTGGATCTCTGGAATTTTCTACCATGGAAGATTGGGACCTAAAAGAGGAATTAATGCCTAGGGCAGATGGGTTATGACAATATTGAATGTTGGCACAGTCTTCTAGGGCAAAGTGGCCAATTCATTGTCTAATTTTCTATGTTTTTATTCTTGTTTATGAGCTAGAGAAGACATGTTACAATCGTATAAGGCATTCATGAAAAACATACAGAAAACTCCATTTTAAGGACAGAGAATTTAAGGTAACTCAGAGGAACTTGATTAGGTTTATTTTGTTTATTATTTATTGTAATTCCTGCTCTATTTTGTGTATTTTATGCAGTCCTGGGTAGGTCTGTAGTCCAGTGTAGTTTTTTTTCCTGTGTTGTTTTTACGTAGTTCAGTGTAGTTTTTGTACTGTTTCATGTAGCATCATGGTCCTGGAAAACGTTCTCTCATTTTTACTGTGTGCTGTACCAGCAGTTATGGTCAAAATGACAATAAAAAGTGACGACTTGACTTTTGGAATGAAGGGATTGACTTCTGATTAACCATTGAGCAGATGGAATCTATACCTATTGGCCTTCAGAAAAATAGAAGATCTTATTGAACACAACATTCTGAAAGCTTTTCTTTGGAGTCTATCACAAGAAATGTCTAGATTCAGGAAATGTGTTTGCCCTCTTCAGATGGAGAGGAGAGGGAATTGCTTTTCTCAAAGTGTTGTGATTTTTTGGAATTCTCTACCCTGAAGGGTTGTGGAGATAGAAGTGTGAGTATTGAAGGGTAAGGTAGATTTTTGATCTACCAGGGAGTCAAAATTATGACAAACAGGCCAAAAAATAGAATTGCAGTGAATTCAGAGCAACCATGATCATACTGAATGGCAGAACAGGCTTGCATGGCCCTATATTCTGGTCCATGCTGAAGATTCCCAAGGCCATACTTTCTCCTGAGTATGTAGAACAGTAACACTGCCTCTGATGAATCTATCCTGCTTTTAGGCTAGTCCATATCTGAACATGCCAACCTGGTATTCTGCCTTGACCCATGTGCTCGCCTGGTCATAGCCCTCTACATCCCTCTCATCCATATACCTATCCAAACTTCTCTTAAATGTTATAATTGAACTTAAATATTATAATCACAGTGAGTTCTGGTTAATTGGTCCATCACTTAATCGGTGTAGCTGCTTATTAGGAACAACTCTTAAAGAACAGAAGCTAATCAAGAAAATAGTTGGAATTCCCTTCATTTATTTGAGACACTCCTCTGCTTAATTAGGACAGAAGACTACTACTGAACTGCTTCTAACCTGCGTCAGTCTTGTGAACTTTTGTGCTGGTTAGACACTACACTGTGCTCAGAGCAAACAACTTTTACATAGCATCATTTGTGTGTGTGTTTCTGTTCAAAAACCAGTGATTTTTTGTCACTGATATTTAGCAAGAAATATGCTGTGAGACAATTTAGAATTGTTTTGCACACTGTGGTTTCAAGCATTCATACTTGGAGATGCCAGAAATGTCCAGGAGTGAAAATGAAACAACTTCACTACTTCAACATGCTAGGATCTTCAAAGAATTTAAAGATATTGACAATCATCTTAAATGGTACAATGAAAATGATGATTTCAACGATGCTATCATCAACAGTATTGTATGAAGGCAGTCAGTCCATTATCTGCATTAGGTGTCTGCACTGATTTTGTTCATTTACAGTCAATCAAAAGTACACAGCTGACTTCACATGCTAGGACAGGCATGCCATTATTTCACCGGGGTATGAGGCCTGCTGACTACCCTCACCTGGTTTCACCTGTCTGTCAAAGTGGAGTGCTGGGACCTGGCTGCTGTCACATGCAAACAGCTACTTGGAGCCACAGGTGAGAGCTGGGTGCCTGGTAGGCACCAAAGGTTAGTGAGCTGCCCCAGAATGAACATGACAAACCCCTTCACCAGAGGTACTACTCCTCCCTCAGCACCCCATACCGGCAACATACACCAGATGAATCCCTCTGATGTTAACTATTAGGGACAAGTACATAGTTTAATAGTACTGTAGTAGCAATGGTAGTGTTCTAATTTGTTTTGAATTTGATCTAAATACACACAGTACCTTGTTACTCAGTTAAACAGTAGCTTGTCTTTTGATACTTTTTCTTAACTATTTCCATGAAACTTCAGCTAATTGGGGCAGTTATTTAGGCCAAAATGTACTGGTCCTGCTGTGTCCCAGTTAACTTGAATTCACTGAAAAATTCAAGCAAAATGTTGTGAAAGCAGAGATTTAGTTTCAAACTTTAATGTAACAAATTCAATTGGTTCAGTTACACTGGCAATAAGCTTTAAATTATGATAAATTATGATATCACCACATTTCAAAAAAGCTACAAATTCGCATCTTAGACTGTTGATCCAATTTTACTTAAAGCTGTATGATGTGAATAGACGTTAGTTCATGGTTTTAAATGAAAGGAAAAGCACAAGATGGTCTGAAATCACTGTTAGTCCCCGATGGACACACGATTCACAGCCACAGTAGAGCTTAAGTTTTCAAAGGTCTAGGTCAAATACATTGAAATACAACTGTATTTAGCCCAGAGGGTTATATATTTTTTACCATCAGCTTACATATTTATGAGGAATACTGTAAAAGTAAAGGGAATAAATAGATGAGGAAAAGTAATAGATGACTGTTTTTTCAATTGTATATATAAATTTTCAAAGCTTTCACTAGCAAAGTACCTTGAAGATAATTATCCAACATCAGTAACTAGTTATGAAGTGCGGGAAGCACTTTATTGGCTCTCTTGTTCTCTCAACTAGTCTGGAATTTGTGATCCATTCTCCAGAGCTGACATTGCAGATTTATGAGGCATTGGGGGTGGAGGAGGAGGGGCAGACAGAGAACAGGAAAAACAAGAACGTTAGCTGCCAGTGCTTTTGTCTTTGGCCACTGTAAATGGGCCAACTGTACTAGTGTGTACAGGAAACTTCAGGAGTTGCACTAGAACAATCAAAGTATTGATTACTACCTGTAACAATAGTTCTAACAAGCATAAAGTGTTTCCTTTTTATAGGAATGCCAGAAGTTCAGGAGGAAAAAAACATGCACAATTATTGCTTACCGGATGGTTGCCTCAAAATGAAAATATTGTAATGATTGTAGCATGCATCATGACGCTATACGCTTACCCAAATGTAGGCAAAGATTGATGGCTGGACATGTGGACCAAATTGGAATCAGACAACTGCAAGCTGTGAAGGGGATACAGGGGAAACCATTATAACTGCAGTTGTTCTCTCCCAATGCACACGGAAGGGCCTTCCTCTGTCTGCAGTCTGCGACACAAGGTCAACTACCTCAGCACCACACTCCATCAAGTGATGGTAAAACAGTAGTTGAACAATGACTGGCAAAACTCGTTATCTAGAAAAATCTCAAATACCACTCTGAATTAGGGTAAAGTAATAAATACAATAGAGAGGTTATTTATTGGACAGTACATTTGAAAAAAGCCCTGGCGATTTGACTCAGCATTAGGCAAACATTTTATCCAGATCTAGCATATTAGACAAAGTATCATCTGTAATTTCTTCCCCAGTGGAAACAGGAAAGATATTTAATTTTATTGTGAACGTAATTGTTTTATTTCTAATGGAAAAATGTCTGTGAAACGTCAACATATTGCCCAGCACCCATCACAGAGATTACAAACAGAATTTAGTGTTGGTAACAATTGTGCAGTTATGCACTTCCACTGAGGCATTTTTATTTCATTAGGGGTGTCGGCTTACAGCTGTTAACAAAGCAGGTTGGCTGCTCAGAATGCCTGTTTTGTGCCTTATCACTAAAATCTTTCTTCCATTATTTCGGTCTCTGAATGAAAGCCCTAACTATATTATGTTTGTGGCTTGTCTCTGTCTTCTCGCCAGAACTGCCTGAAATGTGGTTTATTGCCAATCGTTATTCAAATTCCTACTCGACTAAGATTATTGATCTGTGGCCTGTAATGGTTCCCAGACTGCTGGTGGTGAGCAGTGGTTAGACATGGAGGGTGGGGGTGGCCAGAAGGAGGGAAGGGGCAGGGAGATACTCCATGGAGGCCCGCTTGATGTCAGTGACAATTCGTTTTTCCACTTGTTATGAAGGTGGTTTAATATCCTGAAAAGGCACTTAACGCTGATCCCCTTCATAGCATCTGTCAGGGTATTTCATGTCGATTGTTTCTCACACTGTGTGGCTGTTGTCAGCTGAGCCCTACACGGTGACCCTCTACATTTTAAGAGACCTCCAAATGCTGTTGACTACACACACACACACACACACACACACACACACACACACACACACACACACACACACACACACACACACACACACACACACACACACACACACACACACACACACACACACACACACACACACACCACCCCAAGATGCATTCGACAGTTCAGTTCAATGCAATTCACAACTGCAGGTAACTGAAGGGTTAGTGTGTGTGGTACAAATGATAAAGGACTACTGCCCTTTCCTCTCATTCCTTCATTTTTCACCTCTCATCACATCGTTATCTGCTTAATCTCAGGCCTTGACACAATTAAAAAAGAATCTTAGTAATCAGATACCAGCAAATTAGTTTTTTTTTGCCAGCATTAGATTAAGCTTGTTTGTGTCTGTTTCGAAAAGTTTGATGGTACGTAGGCTAGGGTACAGGAAATGGTGCCTGTTTATGTCAGATGATCAATGAATAGCCCGCAGCTGAGGAAGCCGTTGTATGGGTTGAATGTATAGCAGCCAATTATCTTGGAGCTTTGTCATGTTGAAATGTGCCTAATATCTCGTGCTTTAAAGTTCCTACTCATTCTCCTCCTCTCTCTCTACTTGAGGTGACAGATTCTACTTCTAATCACAAAGTGAGAACATTTTCCAGTAACCCACCTGAGCAGCCAGAGTGTAGTAGAGTGATAGAACATGATGGGACAATCAGGCTTATCTTGTATTGCAAAGTAATGTGAGTGACAGTGCCTGACTTCAGCTCTTCTAGTTTACTGCAGTAGCTGAATGATACCAAGGATAAAAGAATAGAAGAATTACAGCAGAACTAGATCGAACAGCTCCTCACGCCTATTTTGTCATTCAAATTCATGGCTAATTTCTACCACAGTACCATTTTCCAGCATCATCCCCATACTTCTTGTTCCCTAAACAGACCTGCTGATTTATTATTTGAGTGAACACCGAGACTCTCCACATAGCTTCAGGGGCCAAAGATTCACCACCACCTGAATGAAGACATTTCTCCACATCTAGGTCCTAAAGGGCAGCACAGTAGCCTAGCGGTTAGCATACCACTTCACAGCACCAGCAAGCACCAATCGGAGGATCAATCCCGCCGTTGCCGGTACGGAGTTTGTATGTTCTCCCCATGACCGCGTGGGTTTCCTCCAGGTGCTCCATTTTTCTCCCACATTCCAAAGACATATGGTTAGGGTTAGATCGCTGCAGGTTATCCAGCACAATTCTCGCCGATGCGATTTGATGCATACAACACATTCCACTGTACATTTGAATAATTCGATTCACATGTGACTAATAAAACTAATTTTCTTTAAATGAAATTATGCCCCCTTCTCTGCGACTCCTCAACCATCTAACAATGAAGATCCTGTATGTTTTTGAGGCATTTGCTCTCATTCTAGAGAAGGGCATCCCCGCCTATCTAGATGGCAAACCTGCCATGTATAGGCTCATTCTGGACTAGGGCTCACAACCTGGGGTGCATGGACCCCTTGCTTAATAGTATTGGTCCATGGCATAAAAAAGGCTGGGAAACCAGGAGGTAGAGTACCTGCATTACTCTCCCTCTGTGGCAAATGCTGAAGAGATCAAAACTATGCAAAACACTCTAGGTGCAGTTCACTAAGGCCCTTCACACCTGCAATAAGTCTTCATTATTCCTAAGTTCAAATACTTTCATTGTAAGTATTTACATACTATTTGCCTTTTTAATTGTTTGCTACTCCAGCACGCTGGCCTTCATTTACTTGTGTGCAAATATGTCATCAACCCCACCCAATATCTCACCATTTAACAAATGCTCTGCTCTCACTGTGTATTTATCAATACTATATTCTTCTGTCATGTTCTAGACTACTCAATCAGTTGTACAGATATTCTTGAAGCCCCATAATTTGCTGTTCCGTTCTCTCAATCAAACCAGTTTAGTCTGTCAGAAAATGCAGAAACATGACATTTTCAACCTCAGGCAAATTGGTGATGTATATTGTGAATAATGTGGTTCACGCTGGAATCCCTGTGGTATTCCACTAAACACAATCTGCCAATCCTACTATCATCTGTTTAGTTATCCTCATATTCTGAAAATGTAGCCTCCAACCTTACAGCACAAATACTAATTTCTCTAACTTCCCCTCCCTTTCCTTCCTTTTCCATTCCCCTTTCTGCCCCCTCCCTTTTATCCCTTCTCTTCTCCTCATCTGTCTATCATCTCCCTCTAATGCCTCTCCTCCTCCCCTTTCTCCCATGGTGCACTCTCCTCTCCTATCAGATTCTTTCTTCTTCAGCCTTTTAATTCTTCCATCTATCACTTCTTCTCACTTCATTCCACCTCCCATACCCACTAACTTCCCCCTCACTTAGTTTCACCTATCATCTTCCATCTTGTACTCCTTCCATTCCCCCTCCTCATCACCTCCTTATTCTGGCTTCTTCCTCCTTCCTTTCCAGTCCTGATGAAGGGTCTCAAATCAAAATATCAAATGCTTATTCTTCTCCACAGATGCTGCCTGACCTGCTGAGTTCCTCCAGCATTTTATGTGTGTTACTCCCAATCCATTTAGTTCCCCTGGTTGTTTTTCATCAGATAACCAATTCTTAGCCCATGTCATTTTGTCTACTCTAAATTCATGGGCTCTAACCTTGCTGACTAGCAGGATCCCATTGAAAGCTTTCAAAAAATTCAAATATAATGGATCTACTGGTTCCTACTTTAGTATTGTATTCATCACGTCCTCAAAGAACTCCAATAGATTAGCCAAATCTGAAATTCCTTTGAAAAATCCATGTTAACTATGCTCAATCCCTTTATTCTATCCAAGTTATTCTGTTATTGTGTCTTTCTTCAAAGATGCCAGCATCCTCCCTACCACTATCATAAGGCCAATTGATCAAAAGTTTCCTATTTTCTGTCTCCCACTTTTCTTACATAGTGGGATCACATTTTCTGTCCTTCAGTTTGCTGAAGTAATTCCAGAATCTACAGAACTTAATAAATGACACCCACAGCATCTAGTACCTCTAAGGTTATTTATTTAAAATCCCTGGAAGGTAGATTTTCAGGTCTTCAGGATTTATCAGCTTTCATGTTCACCAATTGCTCTGGAACTACTTTTTTGAGAATTTCTTTGAGTTCTTTCACTTCCACAGTTTCACTAATCTTGATTTCCTTGTGTATCCAATAGCTTTGTATGGCTACCTCCCTAGAATATGATGCACAGAAGAGAGAGAACATTGTAGAATAGAGAGATGAAATGGAGACATTCAAATTACGAAGGAATTTTATGATCTACACGGAGAGATACTGGTTCCTCTAGCAGTGCAGTGTCAGCGATTCATGACTGTTTCTAGGACTGGCATGGCCACTATATCCAAGCCACAACTGTGGTTGTATGATGACCATTGAAGGTCAAAGTTAGCAATTATTTTATACAATCACACAAAACAAAATCTGTTGCAATGGTTTTTTGACATGGAAAATAAGCACAGAAACATACCGGTTAGTGCAATCGCTTTACAGCGCCGGTTATCACCAAACAGGGTTTGAATCTTGCCGCGTGTGGGTTTCCTCCTGGTGCTCCAGTTTCCTCCCACATTCCAAAGACGTATGGATAGGGTTAGGGTTAATGAGTTGTGAGCACATCTTGGTGCCAGAAGTGTTGTGACTCTTATGAGCGGTCCCAGCACGATACTTGGACTGTGTTAGTCATGACATTTGAAGCATTTTACCATATGTTTCAATATAAATCAAAGAATACACATTGGTTGTTTGTCCGTACTGTTGGGTGTGTCTTACATTGATTCTATTATGTTTTGATTTACTGTGTATGCCTTCAGGAAAACAAGTCTTAGAGTTGTATATAGTGATAGAAATGTACTTTGAGGATAAATTTACTTTGAACTTCAACAGGCAATGAAATCTTAATCTTAAATTGGATTAAAATATATATATATTTTAGAAATAAGCTTTTACACAAAATAGACCTTGTCCTTTCTGGGGCAAATTACCTATGGAACACATGATACAGTTATGAAGAAACAAGTAACTGGATTATAAGAAATAGACCAAGTCCCCAATATACAGTAATGTGCACCAACAGGTATAATGTCTGAATTTATATAAGTGATAGACCTAAGCTTTCAAAATTTTTTTTTAGTTGAGACCTTAAACTGAGAAATCCCTTGTACATTCAAGTTCTATGAAAGATTCCAAGGCACTAATTCAAAAAAATATACTCAGAAAATCATTACCCCTCAAACAGCCTCTCTTAAATGGCTTAACTGGTCTCTGTCTGACAATGCCTACTGTGAGCAAATTGGCTACCAAATTTTCTACTTTTCAACAGTGCCTCATCAGCTGCAAAGCACTTTGGTAGGTTCTAAGATCGTGAAAGCTCCAATATAAATACAACTAAATCACTTTTTCTTTCCTGTTTGTGACATGCCTTCTAAGCCAATAAGGCAGGCAAAATACTCCCATGTTGAACGAGTGTTTGAAACCCTCCATTGGATTTGAGCCTTCTGTACCTATTTTAAACATCAACAAGAAAAATGCAATACCCTGAACAGTATATCTTTGTATGACAATAATATTTATTTGCTCCAAAAATCAATCAAATTGGAATAAAGCCATTAAATTACTTGATACTCCAGGGTAAAACAAATCTGCAAATTTGAATATCAACATCACTTAATTACAGTAACTGCATTTAATTAGTTAAAACTTACTGTTGCTTGTACAAGCTATGAACCTGCTGAAAACAAAACTGTGAATATAACACATTTCCTGCTTTATCATATTTGTGGATTAAATGTCAGCCTGTCTTTTCCTTACATGGTTGATGGTAGCCTGTTGTATCCAAAGCATTGAACTCAATTCACTTTATTTAACTAGGCTGTTACTGCTAAGCACTATTGGCCACCCAAAATACTCCTTTTCAACTTATCCACATGTCCAAAAATAAATGATTTTACTGAATAGACCATAACAGATTGCAGCTTCAGATTGCCACCTTTAGCCTGTAGCATGATGCCTGATATATGAATCTTTCATTGCTGTCAAATAGAATAAGAGTATAATTCCTTATATACCTATTTACCAACACAAGAAAAACAGATTGCTTGGCCTTAAGGACACAGGTATTTCACTTCCTTCTGGCTTACATCAGAACATCTGTTACAATAAATGGTATGTACTACCTGAAGAACAAATAAAACACAGGCAGGAATCGACAATAAATTACAACATTTATTTATGGAATTATATAGTTGAAGGAGCTCACAATATACAATCCATACACATATACATTGTCAACACGAGGAAATCTGCAGATGCTGGAAATTCAAGCAACTCACACAAAATGCTGGTGGAACACAGCAGGTCAGGCAGCATCTATAGGGAGAAGCGCTGTCGACGTTTCAGGCCGAGACCCTTCGTCAGGACTGCCTGGCCCGCTGTGTTCCACCAGCATTTTGTGTATGATATATACATTGTTTGTGTTTTTATTTGAAGATTTATTTCCCTTTTTACTATGTTTTCCTGTGCCAGAAAGATACATAAGAATGCTGTTACAGAATTCTCCACTTTGAGGTGTGTGCTGGAATCTTTAAAACCACCTTTAAAGACATGATTTGTACACAGAAGAGTTCTATTTCCTATTTTACACATGGGCTCAGAGCACCTATGCTCTCCCTTGCCAATATAACAGGCAGCACCATGTGACATGGAATAGACATGCTTTGGCAATCTGTAAAATGTCTTCGAGTCATAGAGCACAGAAGGAAGATGTGCAGCCCATTGTCTCCATGGTGACCATCAATTAGCCATCTATGCTACCTCTATTGAACAGCACTTGGCACATGGCCTTCTTTACCTTGCAATTCAAGTGATTATCCAGATATTTCTGGGAAAGGACTCGTTTCCATCACCCACTCAGGTAATGCTTCCCACCTTCTGGGTTACAAAGTTCCTGCTCAGATCCTGATAAAGCATCTGACTCCTTACTTTCAATGTATGCCCTCTAAATCTTGACAACACTGTTGTGGGGGAAGTTTCCTACTATTTACACTTCTGTGCCCCTCTAAATTGTATATATCTCTAAAAATGCAATGTCAACCAATTTCTAGGCTCAGGTTCCTTGGGATGCAAAACCTGTACCAGTATATTAGAACAGGATGAACAATTGTTCCTGAAAACGTGTATGATTGATCACGGATTCTATGGAGTGTTCAATTCAATCCACTGTTCCCAAGAAAAAAAGATATACCACACAGGCAGATCTATGCACAAAGGTTAAAAACATTTGGCCAGATTTATTGCTTTGGAGCCACATGGCAAAGTAAGATAGTAAATCAGAAGATTTTAAAACAAATTCTTGGTATATATTTGTTCCCAAGTTTGAAATGCAACAAGACTATTGTATGTGTCTTACATGGATCATTAAATGGCAATGTTCTTGCTGAGAATAATTGTATCTCAACAATTCCCAGAACTGTAGACTGAAACTTAGAACCTTCTTCAGCATGAAGCATTACATCAGTAGCAATTAAACAGTGGGGACACCAAATTTCACTAATGTGGTACAGTATTCGCCACATGATTCTTGACAGTAATAAAACTGCTGGGAGGCAAACATGAACTTTGAGTGCTAATGTATTTAAATTGTGCATGATGTCAATTAAGGGGCCAGGTTGGATGCTTAAGGGGACTTGCACATTGCTGCAGTAATATGGAACAGACATTAAAGGAGAAAAAGCTGGAGTATTCATTTCAATATAAACAGTTTCATTTTTTACCCACTGTAAGTTTTGCCCATCATGGAGATGGTTTTCAGCAGAACTGGTAGCAGAGAGCCAACAAAGCTGGAGAGAGTTGCTGCAATGTCGCACAGCAGATGTGGCAGATTGTCAAGGATAGCAGATCTCCAACAGCAAACACAGCTGCTCAGCAACGACAGCCGAAACCCAACTACGGACACATAGGTTTAACAGGGAAGAATTCACAGTGCTGGACACTCATGAAGGTCTTGTCACAGTGCAGAACATTCGCGCAGTTTTGTTAGGAGGCCTCAATGTCATTACGGCCTACAGCTCTTTTCAAGCAAAGTTAGATGAATGAGAAAAGGTGCTCTGGGGAACTGAAATAAAGTACACAGGAAGGAGATCTGTTTGGAGTACAAACAGGAATAGGCCAGGTGGGCTGAATGGCCTGTTTCACTGATGTAACTCCTACATAATCAGCCAGTAGATGCATCAAAGAGTGGCAAGTCTTTGGATTAAAAGAGGTTCATGAGTGGGCAGCATAGTTTTGCAGAATTGTTAGATTTTCCAAAGTCCAGAAAACCATCAGTTGAATTCACAGCTGCCCACTCAATCCTCTGCCTGCCAAACAGATTTAATGTGCACTGCTACTTGCCTTCTATATGATAAATTCTGATCAAATGGCTTTATTCCTTGCACACGGATTTTATTTATTTATTGAGACATAGCGCGGAATAGGCCTTTCCAGCCCCTTGAACCACACCACCCAGCAATTCCACCCCCCCCAATTTAATCCTACCCTCATCATGGAAAAATTTACAAAGGCCAATTAACCTGCTAACTGGTTCATCTTTGGACTGTGGGAGGAAACCAGAGAACCCGGAGGAAATCCACATGGTCATGGGGAGAACGTACAAACTCCTCACAGCGGCAGCAAGAATTGAACCTGGGCCACTGGTACATTGTTAGCACAAGCATTCTGCTAATCACTATTCTACCACACCACCTGTACTGCTGTAAGCAGACACCAGCACAAAAATATGTAGGACAATGCCTACCTCCTTGCAAACTATCTCATCTGTCTTGGGTCATTGCTACGTGAAATGGAAAAGAAGGACATAAGATCGATACCAAGGTGATCCTGCTGCAGCGACAGCTCCTGATGCACTTACATGACAAACTCTTGAAATCTTGAGATAATGTAGCAGTAGGCTAGTGGCCCAACTGCTTTCCCTGCGTAATTCCCACAATCACAGTCAGCTGCATGTTCCATAATTTCACCCGGAAAGGAGGCCTCTGCATATATTCACCTATAGTCCCTGATCTTGTCCCTGGGGCATATTCCATGCCGAAGATGAAGTTAAACAGAAGAGTTGAAAGAAAGAGTTTCTCAAATGCCCTGTCATTACAAGTCTCTTTTTTTTATTTCATGGAATCCTATTACAGAGGAACAGGTCCTGTACGTCACTGAGTGCACACCTACTATCAGATCCATTCTGCACACATCCTAAATGAATCGCATATTATTCTCTCCACATTCCCATCGTTCTTTCGTATACCTCAATATTAGGGCAATTATTAACCTACCGTCCACATATCCTTGGGACGTGGGAGGAAGGCAGAGCGCCTAGGAGAATCTCACGCAGTCACCGGGAGAACATGCAAACTCCAGACAGAAAGTACAGGACCTGAGGTCAGATTGAGCCCAGGTCACTGGAGCCGGGAGACAGTACCACCAGCTGCAGCACTGTGCTGTTCCTCTCTTCAGTTTCCCACTCACTATGATTTGCAGACTGGTTGTCTGCTGTACGGCAGGTTGAACCAGAAGGTAGAAGGGAATGGTTATGGTTGTGGGTTAGGGCTAGGGAGAGTGGGTTGGAGCAGCTGCAGCACTGTGCTGTTCCTCTCTTCAGTTTCCCACTCACTATGATTTGCAGACTGGTTGTCTGCTGTACGGCAGGTTGAACCATAAGGTAGAAGGGAATGGGAGAGTGGGTTGGAGCCGGGAGACAGCAGTTCCACCAGCTGCAGCACTGTGCTGCTCCTCTCTTCAGTTTCCCACTCACTTCAGCCGAATGTGGGACAGGTCTCTGCAACAGTAGGAGAGTCCATCAGGGTTGGGAAGACTCTGGAAATGCTGGGCAGGATGTTTATACACTCATGAGGATGACAGGACTTGAATTACTATACGACTATAAGACATAGGAGCAGAATTAGGCCATTTGGCCCATCGAGTGCTCTGCCATTCAATCATGACTGATCCTTTTTACCCCTCTTCAGCCCCACTCCCTTTGTGACCTTTATCCAATTGAGGACCTATCAAGCTCTGCCTTAAATACCCCCAATGACCCAGTCTCCACAGCTGCCTGTGGTAACAAATGCCTCAGATTCACCAATGTTGAAAGTACAATGTTGGAAAATGCATGGTCATGCACTTTGGTAGTAGAAATAAATGTGCAGACTATTTTGCAAATGGAGAAAATCCAAAAATCTGAGACACAAAAGGACACCCTGAAGGTTAACTTGCAGATAGAGTCGGTGGTGAGGAAGGCAAATGCAATATCAGCATTCATTTCAAGAAGTCTTAAATACAGAGCAGGAATGTGATGCTTTATAGGTCACTTCTGAAGCCACACCTTGAGAATTGTGAACAGTTTTTGGACTCCTCATCTAAGAAAAGATATGCTGGTATTGGAGAGGGTTTAGAGGATGATTCCGGAATTAAAGCGCTATCATAAAAGGAACTTTAGGTCTGTATTAACTGGAATTTAGAAGGTTTGTGGGGAGCTCATTGAAAACCTTTGGATGTTGAATTACAAATGAGGTTGGGAGAGAAGATTAATAACGTGGAAATGGTGGGACTTGGACGAGGGTGGATTTATTCTTAAGCCAGTTTCTGATCTCTCTCTCTCTCTCTTGGACTTCTTGGCTCTTCAGCAATACCATCAAGCTGTTTACCTATGGATTCAATGCTTCATGCTTTCATTCATTTTCTGAACACAAGGTACACTGCAGATGCTGGGTTAAAGCAGCACATACAACAAGCTGGAGGAACTCAGCAGGTCGGGCAGCATCCATGGAAACAAGCAGTCAACGTTTCAGGCTGAGACCCTTCGTCAGGACTGAAGAGGGAGGGGGCAGAGGCCCTATAAAGAGGTGGGGGGAGAGTGGGAAGGAGAAGACTGGTAGGTGCCAGGTGAAAAACCAGTAAGAGGAAAGATCAAAGGGTAACTAAGTAGAAAGTTTGCTAAAATAACACCTTGTAGCCTCATTAAAGTGCTCAAAGAAACAATCTACCTATCACCTCAACTTTCCCACATCTCACCCCAGCTCAATTGAAAACAAAATGGGTGGGTGTGAGGTGAGTTGAGTTAAAGTGACAAACCTTGTGAAAAATAATGTTGTCAACCTGTGCAGGTGTGGCAGAACAGAACTGCAAGTGAAGAAATCCTTGCAATTGAAATAAACTGACAAAATACAGACCAGGTATTTGCCCTCACAATTGTGCAGATCACATTTAATGCGGAAGCGTTGTTCAAAACGTGGGCAACCTGATCCCCTTGACCACCATCCAGGCAGAAAGATGAGTAAGTCCTTTTATCCTCCCTTTAAATCTATAGCAAGGAAGCAGGCCATTTGGCCCAACTAGGTTATGTAGGTATTCAGGAACACAAGAAATTCTGCAGATGCTGGAAATCCAAAGCAGCACACACAACATGCTGGAGAAACTCAGCCGGTGAGGTAGCATACATGGAAATGAATAAACTGTTGATGTTTCAAGCCAAGACCCGTCTTCAGAATTGGAAGGGAAGGGGGGAGGTGCCAGAATAACATAGTGGAGGAGAGGGAAGGGAGCATTCATTGTCTACTCTGAATTTCACCTTGTCAATGCATATCATCCTTTTCCTTTCTTTGTCACATGCTCAGCCAGTCAACTTACAATTTCCATTGATCCACACAGTCAAATGTGAGAATGACAATACCAATGAGGAATTAGTATTTACAGCAGATCATTTCCTTTTCATGTTACTTGTTGGAGGTGCCACCATCAATTTTATTTACCTTTTGGTCTCCTAGAGCTGCATCCTGTCCAGAAACTCACTGGCATCAGGGGAGGTGTACATCAGATCATTGCATGATCCTTCTTGACCAAGGGATCATTGCAGCAAAGATCAGCAGCAAAAAGATTTTTGACATAGTTTATGGCCTCTTAAAGCTCCTCATTAATTCCTCCACATGCTCTGCTAATCTCCCCAATCCACCTCTGAGCACACATTTAATAGCTTGCCTCACATTTAAACCAGGCAAACAAGTGGCTATCCAAGGAGACCATCACCATTCCCAGGTATTTCAGGGGAAGTTGGTGCAAAATTCTCCATCTTCCACTGTACTCCCAATATGTGTTTGGTTTCTTCAATGTAGAGGGGACCACATTGTGAATACCAAATGTACTGTAGTACATCGGAAAATGTTCAAGTGATTTACTGTTTCACCTCCAAAGATTTTCTGGGTCCCTGGATGAAATACAAAAGAGCTAAACTTGACGGCCTTAATTTTAAACAGCTTATCCAACCCTAAAACCTTTCAAAATACTATGTTCCACCCATTCTGGGCTCTTGATCATCTCTAAATGCAATTGTTTCACCATTGGCAGTCATGCCTTCCATTGCTGAGGCCCTAGAATCTGGAATTCCCACTGCAGATCTTTCTGCCTTCTATTCCACTTATTCCTCTTAGATGTGGTCTTGAAGCTACCTCTTTGAATAAGCAACTGGTCATCTGTTCCATGGATGCTTTTGGGAAATGGTGGCAATTGCTTGTTTACTGACATTTCTGTGAAGTAATTTGGGAATAATTGTGCTTTGCTGAAGTGATATGGATGTTGCTGTGTAAGCTAAGAGATAAGGCTATGAGTACATTGGCCTGGTTGTAAATGTTCATGGATTTGGGTATGATCTTCTCTGCTCATTACTAACATATCTAGCATTGCATCCAAAAATATGGGTGCCTATCATTCCTCCTTTCTGCCATAGTTGCTTTCAGATCTCAATATGCTTTTCAATTAATTTCAGCAATTGGAGGCAATGAGCAGCAATCTTCTGTTATGAAATGTCTTCAAATACCACTGTTTTCTTTAACTGATTTAAACAATTCCCAAAATTGCTCCCATGAAGTTGTTGCAGTGGATCAAATTCCATGCAACATATTCCGTGCAACTTAACAGGTCAGGCAGCATCTATGGAGGGAAACAAAGAGTTGACAGTTTGTGCTGAGACTCTTTGTCGTGACCATTTTGTTCTCCCTGATCCTGTCACTTCCTATCTCTATCTGTGACACTGTTCTTGCTCTCCATCACCTCAGTCACTTACAGTTCCCTGGCCCCATTGCCTTAATTTCACTATATCCTTCCATTCCCCATCAGGAAGGCCTTATGGTTATCCACTTCTTTCTGGACAACAGTTCCCTTCCACCACCACCATTCTCTGTCTAGTGGAACCAGTCCTCACTTTCAACAATTTCTCTTCCATTTCCTCCCAGTTTATTCCCCTCCACAGCTGCTGCCTGATCTGTTGAGTACTTCCAGCTCAATTTTGTGTGTTGCTCAAAATTTCCAGCATCTTCAGAATGTGTGTGTGTGTGTGTGTGTGTGTGTGTGTGTGTGTTAAATGTTGTCTTTGGTACTAGCTGGGTTCTTCAATCGTGATAAAGATTCATGATAGAGATATGTGATTTTTTAGTATAATCTACACGGGTCAAACTGGCAAACCCTGTAGCACATATTTTTCCATGCAATCTAATTTCTGCCTCTCCTTTCTACCTACAGATGCAACAACATCAATTTGTATGTTCATATCACCTTCAAATTGGTAGCACATCTGAAGGCACTTTACAGGAGCATCACTTGATGACTATTTTCTGAGAAAATCTGAAATATTTTTAAAGAAGCAGAATGCATGAAGAGGTGCAACTCAAAACTCCTGGAGACAATAAGCCAAAGCCTCAGAACCTTTCGCAGAAGGATCTCTGCTTGGTTGGTAACTGCAAATAATTAGACCTCCAAAGTAAAATGTTCTGTCACTACAGATTATAATTTAATTGGTATATATGGCAAAACTAGTGATTCAACAATCAAACAACAAATATTGAAATACATGGATAAGTAATTCTTGAGATGCTGTGATAGGTGTTTCATTGACCTACCTCTTGTGTATCCTGAGATACTATCTGGAAAGTCCTGTAACCTTGAGTAGGCCCACTAACTCCAACCATAATGCTTCTCATGTGATTTTGTATTCACTCTACCAGAATTTTCCACTTTTTGCAAAACCTAATGATGACAATTCCAGGAATCATTACTGATTTACAGACAAACAAGTTATTTGATCTTTGAAACAGAGGCAGGCTTTTAAAGGTCTCTCTTTGTGACTGATACATACGTACATGTTGGTAGGAAACTTAAAATGAACAGGCTGCACAACAAACGAGAAAAGAAAACTAAAATGTTATTTCCTGCTCAGCTCCCCATCCCCAATTATTGATTTGTATTGGCACTGACATTCTGATAACAGGATGTGACACACTAGAGATTTGCTTCCTCTGTTTCTAAGGCAATCTATGTAATCACTCATCAGTTATGTTTCAGTATATAAATCTTAAGGGACACAAGTAAGGATATATATCATAGTCTTCCTTTTGCCATTTTTTTCTTTGAGACTTTTGGTGCTGCAGGTCAGTGTTGGCACGAATATGCAGCATCTGGACAGCTCAGGATGAGGGGCCTCTTCATTAGCTAGTATGGACGCCTCCGGTTTCAAGGTTCTTTCATTTTAAGTACACATGGAGTTAATAAGGATGGGGAGTCAAGGAAATTGTGCTTTAACTGCCAGTTATTTCCCTATGCATTCAACATACCAAAAACGAGCGAGTAAGGTGGCATTAAATCAGAACAAACTACCAGTTCAATTTAAAGTGCAGCACAAAATGAGGCCAATGTACCAGAGGCGAAAAGCAAGCGCGCAGAGCAGGTTTAAATCCTGCATTAAATAATTTCACATAAAGACACAATGCAGTCTGGTTGCAGAGTTCAATTGGGGAGAAGCAGTCTGTGGCAGCCAACTTCAGCTTTAGAGCATATGTATTCATTGATTATATAGCTGCAAACTAAAATTATGATGTACAACCTAGGCATGTTAGTTTTTCTCTGACATATTAAGGGCAATTACTTGCACAGCTATTAGCTGAGTCCTGACAGCAGTAATGTTAAGTGATGTTTAATGAGATAAGATATTAAGACATCCACTAATTATGCAACATCAATCTGATTTTATGATGCTTAATCTAAGTAAAATATTTTTCCTTATACCATGAAATAAAACAGTTCAACACTTTGTCTTCAGAACTTGCTGACCAATGCTGATAATTCTGCACATTGCATTTATTGTCATACATACAGAAAGTGCCACCAAGTTCAGGATTAATAGTACTACTGCAGAAGTCCTAATCTTGCAGGTTGGGGTCCATTGGTGATGTGCACAGAAACACTAAAAAAGACCATTTGGCCTATCAAATACCGTACATTCTTTCTCTATGCCAGCTAGTTTAAATCCCCCATCCTCTCCTGTTAATTTTGCTTTTTCTTTCTCTTACAAATACTTATCCAGAAATCTTTTGAACACCATGACAAAATCTGTTTCATATTCACCCTGGCATTCCAGACTTCAAATGCTCACCAACAGTGAGCTGCTGTGCTGAAACGGAGAGCAATATATTGATCTGTATGAACGGCATGAGACAATAATAAACCAATTCCAATTCTAAATACAGATGATTTGCTTCCCTTTGCTTTAGGCTTTTATTCAATCACCTTTATTTTACCTTCCCTGATTTTTGGCCTTCCACCAATAGGAAGTTTCCCTTTAAGACCTAAAAGGAAAGACTATTACCCTATTGAAACTTCGGACAGTACCTCACTTTTTTAATATATAGTATTTCTGTTTTTGCACATTTTTATAATCTATTCAATGTACATAATTGATTTACTTGTTTACTTATTATTATGCTTTATTTTATTTATTATTATTATTTTTCTCTCTCTGCTAGATTATGTGTTGCATTGAACTGCTGCTGAGTTAACAAATTTCTCGTCACATGCCGGTGATAATAAACCTGATTCCGATTCTGATCCTATTCATTATTTTAATAACTGCCATCAGATTAATTTGCAAACTCCTGTGTTCGAAGGAGAACAACTCCTCCTTCTTTTATCTGCAACTCTTCAGCATCCTTGCTAAATCCTCCCTAAGTGAGACTCTCAGAAATGGACACACTTATAGTTTTCCTTCAATAAAGGTTCATCATGATCTCTTTGTTCATGCATTTATACCATCATTTATACATCCCAAATCCTAAATGTTTAACCACTTTCCTAACTACCCCTACTATTTTCAATCATTTATGAACATATACCCGCAAACGTCTTTGTTCTTCTGTCTCCACTAGAATTGTGACTCCCAGTTTATACTGGTTCTACTCATTTCTTCTATCAAAGTGTAAAATTTCCCATTTTCTTATGTAAAAATCAATTTGCCATATATTCTCCCTTTACATTCTTCTGAATATATCCTATTGGGGAATCTTATTGCTATTATCTTCAGAATTCACAATAAGAAAATATGTCCTTTCTGTCTGATTTCAAGTCATGTATTTATATCCATACACATTAAAAATAGCAGTGTTCCTAGATTCATCTCTGGGGGGCACCACTGTATACTTCCCTCCAGTCCAAGAAACAAACATTCATCACAACTCCAATTTCCTGTCAGTTAGCTAGTTTTCTCTCACTGCTGGCAAAGCCTCTTTAATTCCATGCTCCTCTGTCTTAATGACAAGCCCATAATCTGGCACTTTATCAAATACCTTTTTAAAGTTCTTTCCTACTCTGTCAACAAAATTTCATCCAGTTTTCTTAGTTATAAACCCAAAAATGCTACAAAGTTAGTTAAATACGATTCGGTCTTTAGGATTCCTTGTTGGTTTTTCCTAATCAATGCACAGAAGTTGAAATGATTGGTATTTCTACAGGTATACTGACTGTCATGGATTAAAGTTTCCCCACTACATAGGCTAAACTTGCTGGCTTATATTCACTGGTTTATCTATTTTGAAGAAAAGTGTAGCATTCATTGTTCTCCACTTTCATGACAAATTTCACAACATTTGTCAGTGATAAAATCCTTTTATTGCTAGAGCTTAGAAGAATAAAAGATGACCTAATTGAAATGTAGACATTTCATGGAAGACTCACTGGAGTAAATACAAAAAGGATGCTTCCTCCAGTGAAGGAAAGCAGAACTACAATTACTGTCCATGAGGAAATCTGCAGATGCTGGAAATTTTGTGTGTGTTGCTAGAATTACTGTCTCAGTGTTAAACCATAAGCCATTTAGCACGGGAATGAGAAATATCACCACAGAGTGGTGACTCCTCAGAATTCTTTATAACAGAAGCCATGGAAGTACAGAAATTGATTTTAAAATTGATCAGACAATCAACCCAATCTAAATTAAAAACTAATATCAATAGATCTTTGGTTATTTGAGGAATCAAGGGATATGAGGATAGAGTAGGAAAAAGTTAAGATAAAAGACTAGCCGTTGCTTTGTTGTATGGCAAATTGAATTCATGATGGCTAATGCTCTGTTCCTGTTTTGATATATATTTTTATGTTCTAGGCAAAGACTGATACATCCATCTTCGCATCTTAACCTAGTCCTCGAAATAAATCAAATTTTTGTTCCTTAATAGACCCCACTTTTCTTTTAACTACTCATTTGCAAGAATCCTTCAAAGTTATATATAGTGGAAAGCATTCTTACTGGCTGCATCATGACCAAGTATGGAAACTTCAATGCACACAGATGCAAGGGACTTAGGTCAGCCAATTCCATCACTGGTACAACCATCCCCACCATCGAGGATACCTAAAAGAGACAATGTCTCAGGAAGGTGCTGTCTATCATTAAGGACCTTACACATTCCAAATCATGTCCTCTTTGGTTTGCTTTGGCAAGAAGTCTTGGAACATGAAGACCCATGGTTCAACAACAACTTCCTCACCAATGCCATCAGGTTTTTAAGCTGACCTGAGAAAAGCTAACTTCATCTCAGGCTGCATTTCTGTCAATGCGCACTAATGATGTGATGTTTATTTTATCATGTAATTTAGTTAAAATTTGTGTAACTTACCATTTGTGTGTCATGCTTGTAATGCAATGTGCTTCCTTTCACAAAAACCTAACTTTCATGACAATTTATATCCTGGGTATGTTTTTCCATGACAATTTGAAATTAAACTTGAACCTGTTCACTGTCACAGATCTACAAATGAACTTTGGGTTCCATTTGTTATTTGCTGCCAGTATTCCTCTCTCTTTGCTCTTTTTACTTCCTTGTTCATTTCCTCTCTAAACATTATCATATGCTGGCAAACTGAGATTCGTAATATGCCTCTTTCTCTGCTTTGTTATACAATCTCTGGTCATTCAGGAAGCTGTGACTTTGATTGGCTCACCATTTTCCTTTATGAAAATACACCTACATTGCATCTGAACCACCTATAATTTAAAGGCTGTTCATTGTTCAATTATAGTTTTGCATTCCAATCTTTGATTCCAATTTGCCTGTCTAGATCTGTTTTTTTAAAATTGACCTTACTGTGACAGCTGATATTTTCCACCGCTATCTGAAACATTATAATCAACCTTAAACACGTTTCTTTTGGTTCATCTCATTTACCAAAGCCTGCGTCAGCATTGCCTCCTTTATCACACAACAGTTTAACAAAGTTTGTTGGCATTGGCCAGCACTCGCAGTGGGGAAATGGTTCACAAATCCTGCGCCAGGTTCAATTTGGTTGAGGATCTTTGAGCCATTTAGTTGAATAGAGATCATGGGACTGTGGAGAGGAAATATAAGGGTAAGATAAATTATGTTTTACTAATTGTCTTTGTTTTCATGCTTCATTTCTTTAAAATTATGTTAAGTGTCTTAACTGATTCTTTAACTTTTTAAAACTCTTACTTTTAAAGCATCTTTTAAAGTTCTTAAATGACTCTGAAAGTCAGTAACTTTCAGAAGCATTGAAAAACAATGACCATTTTGGCAGGGAGCAAAACTGAGGGTATGATTTTGCCGACAGTAGAAGGATTCCAGAGGGATTTAGTTAGTCTGGGTGGGGGGAGTGAGAGACTTTATTATCATTCAGCCACATCATTCAGTTCCATGGTTCAAGGCCTCACTGACACTCAGCTCAAGGAGCATCTCAGGATGCCCTATAGATTCAGAGATGCTAATTTGAGTACAATGGGAAGGGCATGTGTTGAGTGCCAGCAGTAAGCCCCACTTATAAATATCCAGGCATGAGTAACTGGCTTCTAGAATGCAATTCCTCGGAGTAACTAGCAATTATATTTGATTGACTGATCTAGCGTGATTTAAATGAGAATATTATTCATTTTTGGAATATCTATCCTTCAAATAAATTTGCAGTAACGCTGTGATGCATCGGAAAGAGACGGTATCGTATCACACAGTATCTGCTCCATTGGCAATTCCAATCACTCTGCGTGGGGATGGGAGTTTCAGCAGTTGTGTTCACATATCAACCGCCAACTGCTTTCAGTCGAAAATCTTGAAGTCTCCATCAGCTCAAGTGAAGACCATAAGGAAGTCTTTCTAACAGAGTTTGGGCTGACCACAAGTATTTTTTCATGGGAAATAGGTAGCAAATTGGTGCTTTTGGGATATTAGCCTATTATTTACATAGCTCAAATGCATTCCTGACATATTCACAATCTAATTTGCTTTGGGTGTTCAGAGAATAAGGTTAGAACATTCTTGGATCTGTAAGTAAGTTAACTTGGAAATAGTGTAATCACAAGTGAAATAACAATAAAATATATTTTAAGAAGTTTAATATACTAATTTTTTATTTATAAGAACATAAGAAATAGGAGCAGGAATAGGCCATCTGACCTGTTGAGCCTGCTCCACCATTCAATAAGATCATGGCTGATCTGGCCATGGACTCATCTCCACCTACCTGCCCTTTCTCCATACCCTTAATTCCCCTACTATGCAAAAATCTATCCAACCTTGTCTTAAGTATACAGTATTTACTGAGGTAACCTTCATTACTTCTTGGGCAGAGAATTCCACAGATTTACCACTCGCTGGGAAAAGCAGTTCCTCCTCATCTCTGTCGTAAACCTAATCAATGGAATCCTGAGGCTAAGTCCCCTAGTTTTAGTCTCACCTACCAGTGAAAACAACTTTCCTGCCTCTATCTGATCTACCCCTTTCATACTTTTATATGTTTCTATAAGATCTCTCATTCTTCTGAATTCCAGTGAGTACAGTCCCAGGTGACTCAATCTCTCCTCGTAGATTAACTCCTTCGTCTCTGGAATCAACCAGGTGAACCTCCTCTGCACTGCCTTCAAAACCAGTATATCCTTCCTCAAGTAAGGAGACCAGAACTGCACGCAGTACTCCAGATGTGGCCTCACCAGTGCCCTGTATAGTTGCAGCATGACCTCCCTGCTCTTGAATTCAACCCCTCTAGCAAAGAAGGCCAACATTCCATTTGCCTGCTGCACTTGCGAACCAAACTTCTGGGATTCAATAGTCATTGAAGAGGATCCTTTAGTGTGATAGATAACAGTTGAACTCTGTATCAATTGTAAAGACCCATGGACTTCTCACTCTTCATTCCATATATTAGTTCAAATCTCAGAGAGAATGTTGAGGGCATTTCCCTAAAAGATAGGAAAACAAGTCAAACATTTCCCTCCTGGAATGATAGGTTTTCAACTGGTCATGGCCTTCAGTCTGAAGTTAATGTATTGCTTAGATAGATCAAATGGCACAAAAGAGCTTATCAATTAGCAATGAATGTTAATGATCTCTTATGAAATAATAGAATAGGTATAGAAGTACAGTAGATAATACTTGGAACACCATAAGCTGAGTGAATGGAGGTTCAAGACTACTTTCTGTCTATGCTTATTCTCTACACTACCAGCGATCATCAAGTTGTCACATTGGAGAGGCTTTTGTGAGTTCCTGAGATTCTGAGGCCGATACTGTCTGAAGCTCAGCTCCTGGTAGGATCATCCATAGTCAAGGAGGAAGTTCAAGGCTATGAGCAATTCAAGTAATGAGTGATCTCACTGATGGAGCATCACAACAGCTATGATGGAAAACAAAGGCAATAGCAGTGAAGGGTCCCCAATAGTCTTGCCATGCCATACAAATGGACCCTGACTCTGATTCATCAAGGTCTCTCTGGATTCTGTCCATGCATCAGCCTCCCCACGTAAAACAGTTATGCACAGGCATCCTCTATTAAGAGACTAACCCCTTGGCAGAAAATCATACTCAACTCGAGTGATCGCACTACCACTATTCTCTACAGTCACCGGTGTGAAATCCAGGCAAGAATTGACCCATGGTCTTAATAAGTTAAATTAGTTAAAATTACTTGCCTTTTTCCCAAATGTAAAATTCGAAACTGGAAATCAACCCAAAAAGATCTTCAAGAAATATTCAACAAAGGTATTTCCAACATGAATGGCAAACTTTGGTCTTTGCATTTGGTTGCTAAAATCAATACTGGGGTAGGATTCCACTTATCCAGTGACATCGTCATGCATCCTATGTCATTTATCACATTGCCAAAATAAAAAGCAGATGTGCAACAGAGCTCCCCTACAACGTTTGAACGATGTAATGCAGCCTTAACCTCCGAAGAGCACCCATTACCACACCAGTGTGATATTTTCCATTTCCATTTCCCCAGCTGTCTGTCACTGTGGTCTCTCCAGCTCCAGCTATACTTTCATCATTGCTGGTTCAGGTCAGGGTGCCCTGAACTCAGAACGATCCCCCAAGGTTAGAGCTGAAGCCAGAACCAAGGCAACTCATTCAAGAGTAGGTATTAAATGACCTGCCTAATGGGCGCACTGACGCTTGACAGTGGAAAATCAGCAGGAGATGCACATCAGCCACTTATAGAGACCTGATGGCAATCTGCTCTGCGAGACTTCAAAAATCCGGTTGCCTGGAATAATCCCCCGCTGTTTATATTTGGTCAGTTGTGGTGAGTCTGCTGCAAATTGAAAACAAATATGAGTTTGCAAGCTCTCTGTGAACCAGAGACAGACTGCTGAAACATGAATTATCAGTGCTGGGCTTCAATCAAAGTAGGTTATTTTTGTAAAAATGACTGCAATAATGTGAGAACCCAGAAGATAATGAATCCGACAATCACATTGGTCAATCAAATATAACGTTTAATTACTTTGGCTGGACTTTCTCAGGGGAAAAGTATATCCTTGTCACCTGCACACCATTGTTTTCCTGTTCCCTGTTGTACACTTGCATGCTTTCTCAAGAAAAGTGTAAGCAACAAAAGGGAATTTTGTTCTTTCATAACCTTCAGTGACTGTCTTTGCATATGGAAAGCGGATCAGTTTACTCAGCGGATAACAAGTTCTATTTTAACAGATTGTCACCTTTGTTCTCATTGATCCAATTGGTTTTCTAATTGATGCTAGCTTACGGTCAGGAAGGAATCACTGAATTCTGGTAATCTGATGAAATGCTTCTAAAGGCCAAAAGCAAGGTCAGAATTACTACCAGTCACTTACCACAATGATCTGTGGTTGCTGCACGGGTATGGATTAGAGAACTAATGGTTTTCCCAATCCTACAATCTATTTTTTAAGCACTGACCTATAAAATCATTGGCTGAAGACACATGAAAAGATCTATTGTAGTGAATATTATAATACTATTGTTATAAAAGGACTTTGAACAATGCATATAGAATTTTCATTTGGAAGATTGTTTTAGACGATCTCAGATTTTACAACTCCTCACTAGGGTTAAACACGTTTAAAAGTCTCTGCTTCTAACATGAAGCTTCACTGAGTGATGGTTAAATAGATTTAGAACGCAAAATGTACTGAGTTTGACCCTGACTATAAAAATTCATGAGCTATATTTTCAAAACTCTGGAACCTTAAATAAAAAAACACCAAAACTCAGCTTTCCTACAGATAAATATATGAACATCAGTGCTCAAATCTCAAAACTGGTCTTTTCTGTCATGCTAAATGTTTAAAATTATTTTTCCCCCTCCAGTGTGAGGCTCATTTCTTATTTAATTATCATGCAGGAACTAGTTCTTATAATCTGAAAGAGTCCACTGTTCTCCATTCCTATATGGCACATTTCAAATTAGTTTGCAATTTATTTCGGTTGCTGTATTGGGTTGGGTCCAGCACATCACACGTCCTCAGCTGCAGCTCCAGAGAGAAGAAACTAAACAGAAATGGAATCACTTTGGGCTTTCCGTTGCTGATGACTGGGTTTGAAAGATCGAGGGGAAGTGCAGTTTCTGAGTGTATATTCAACCTAAGCTCCAGATTTAGTAACTAAGACAAATAACCCAGGACATGTCAGTAGAGAACTGCAATCATAATTTCCATTTCACTGGTGGATGATAACATTGTTATGCCATCTCATGGATATAGTCTGGCAGGCAACATCTACCATAGAGATAGCACTTTCTGTGGATGTGAAGGTCAATACTGCGTTCAGCTTTTGCGCTATCAAATCTATCCAAGCCTCCAGCAGCAATAGATGCCAAATCACTGTCAACAGGTGCATTAGGCAAATGAAAGAGCCCTTGATTGCTAGACAATACATTCATCATTTTCCCTCTGGAATGGATGCATCAGCTTGGCACAGTACAAGACATTTCCGGAGTTCCCAACAATGCAGGACATCATAAATAGCAACTGTCTGACAATCTGGTCAGCAGATTCCTCTTTTCCTCTGCCACTTCTATTTCCTCCACCCCTCTCCAAACTGTCCCTACCAATATTATGTCCTGAATTATATCAAATGTGTAACCCGAAGTGTCTGTGGCTTTTCTGGTACTGGCATCTGAATGCAGACACACACTTCCCTCCATCCCCCAACCCTCTATTAGTTCTGTGGGTCTGTACGTTGTCTCAAACTTGCTCGTTTGTGGCTAAATCATGGAAACCATCTTCATCAGTTTTCTTTACTACTTGGCCTTGTTAATAACTCTAAATATCTTGACATTGTTTGTGAAGTTGCCATCATGTTCTATAATGAGCCCATTGCCCTTTTATTGCAAGCATTGGCTAACAGCATCCTCGTGATATATCTCAATCCAACTGTCGCTTAACCTATCATCCACTGACACATTTCTTATCACTGTGTTCAACTGTTTCTATATTCTCCAGGCCAGTCTTTAATCAGCCACCCTTAAAATCTTCACTATCCTTTTCTACACTGTCAAAAACCATTCCATCGTCTTTCCCTTCACAAACCCATATTTGTTCTGTTTATTATTTTAATTCTTTTTCCAGGATCAGGGCATCACTGACAAGGCCAGCATTATTCGCAGATCCCCGTTTGGACTCAACTTTCCTTCTGGACCTACTGCTATCCTTCTGCGCTCAGCAACAACGATCATTTACACTCAGTGGCCACTTTATTAGGTACCTCATGTACCTAATAAAGTGGCCACCGAGTGCATGTTCCTGGTCTTCTGCTGTTGTAGCCCAACCACATCAAAGTTGACCTGCTGTGCATTCAGAGATGTTCTTCTGCACACCACTGTTTTAATGTGTGCTTATTTGAGCTACTGTCATCTTCCTGTCAGCTTTAACCTCTCTGGCCATTCTCCTTTGACCCCTCTAACAAGGTATTTGCACCCACAGAAATACTGCTCACTGGATTTTTTTTTGTTTCTTCCACCATTCTCTGTGAACTCTAAGAGACTGGTGTGCATGAAAATCCCAGGAGGTCAGCAGTTTCTGAGGTACTCAAACCGCCCTATCTGGCACCAACAATCATTCCATGGTCAAAATCACTTCCATCTCATTTCTTCCCCATTCTAATGTTTGGTCTGAGGAGGGGACTCCAGAGGAGGGTGGGGAAGGCAGGAGAGAGAGGTAATAGGCTAAAGAAAAAGCGGGGAGGGGGAAGGGAAATATATTTTTACCAGAAGGAGAAATAATTGTTCATGCCATCAGGTTGGATGGTTCCCAGACAGAATATAAGGTGTTGCTCCTCCACCCTGAGGGTGGCTCATCTTGGCACAAGAGGAGGTCATGGACTGACATGTCAGAACAGGAACGGGAATAGGAATTAAGATGTTTGGTGACCAGGAAATTCCACCTTTGGTGGATGGAGCAGAGGTGCTCGACGAAGCAGTCCCCCAATTTACGAAGGGTTTCACCAATGCAAAGGCGGCTGCATCGAGAGTACCAGACACAATAGATGACCCCAGCAGATTCACAGGTGAAGTGTTGCCTCACCTGGAAGGACTACCTGGGGCCCTGAATGGAGGTGAGGGAGGAGGTGTAGTACTTAGGAAGTTTACAGGGATGAGTGTCAGGAGAGAGATTAGTGGGGAGAGATGAATGGACAAGGGAATCTCAGAGGGAGCAAGCACTGCAGAGAGCGGAGAGAGTGGGGGAGGTAGAAACTTGTTTGGTGGTAGGACTCCTTTGCTGATGACAGAAGTTATGGAGAATAATGTGTTGGATGCAGAGGCTGATGGGGTTGTAGGTGAGAACAAGAGGAACTCTAAGCGGCAGGAAGATGGGGTGAAAGCAGATGTTTGGGAAATGGAGGAGATGCGGGAGAGGGTAGCATCAATGGTGGAGGATGGAAAAACCTGATCTTTGAACAAGGAGAACACCTCTGATATCTGGGAAATGAAAGCTGCAATCTGGGAACAGAGGCAGTGGAGATGAGGGAACTGAGAAAAGGGAATAGCATTTTTATGAGAAACAGGATGGCAAGAGGTATGGTCAAGGTAACCACGGAAATCAGCAGGTTCATAAAAGATGTCGGTTGACAGTTTGTCTCCAGAGATGGAGACAGAGTGATTGAAAAATGGGAGGAGGTTGTCAAAAACAGACCAAGTGAATTTAAGGGCAGGGTGGAAGTTAGATGCAAGGTTGATGAAATTGACAAGTTCAGCATGAGTGCATGAAGCAGCACCAATGCAGTCATTAATGCAGCGGAAGAAGATTTGGGGGCATTACTAGGGAAGGCTTGGAACATGGTCTGTACCTCAATGTACCATTTGTTTAATTTTTCAAGATTCAAGCTTGTTTAATGTTATTTTCAGTACACAAGTGTAAAGGAGAACAAAATAATTATTACGCCGGATCTGTTGCAGCCCAAAAAATCCATAATAAGATAAGGAAGACAATAATAATAATTAAAAAAACACAATAAACATAAGATAGCTTATATACATTGATTGTACTGTATGTCCATAAAGTTACTCTAGGCACAGGAGTGTCCATACATAAGGTGACTGACAGGAATTCTTAAGGTGATGGTGGTTGGTGTGTGGAGGAGAGGGTTAATGGTTGCAGGTGTTGATCAGCCTTATTGCTTGGGGAAAGTAACTGCTTGTGAATCTGGCTGTCTTGGCATGAATGCTATGTAACCTCCTCCTTGATGCAAATGGAAGAGATAGTCCATGACTAGAACTGGTGAGTTCCGTCCTGACGTTACCTGCTCTTTTTCCAGCACCTTTCTATATATACATCCTTAAAGGCCAGTAGGCTAGTGCCAGTGATGTGTTGGGCAGTTTTGGGTGCCCATTGTAGAGCCTTCCTGTCTGCTGCAGGGCCCACTTTACCGTTTTATAATGTATTGTGGTGCAGCTTGATTGATGCTCTCTCGATTGTGCATCTACAGAATGACAGATGTGCATAGTCCACCTCCATTCAGCCTTCTCATAAAGTAGAGGCATTGCTGAGCTTTCCTGACTGTGTATGATGTGTTCTGGGACCATGAGAAGTTGTGGGAGATGTGTACTGCCAGGAGTTTGAAACTTTTCGCATTTTCCACTGCTGTGCCACCAACGTAAAGAGGAGCGTGAATGATTCAATAACCATCTCCTTTGTCTTGCTGACAATGAGGAAGAGGTACTTGCATGGCACCAGGCCTCAAGCTCTCTGTAGGCCGTCTCATCATTGTTGATGATGAGCCCCACCATAGTTGTGTCCTCACCAAACTTGGCAATGTGATTACTTGGGTGTTTGGCCTTGCAGTCATGTGTGATTTTTTTTAATGATTCTTTTTACTGTTTGCAAGATTTGGCATCTTTTGTACATTGGATGTTTGTCAGTTTTTGATTGCGTGGTTACTTGTGGATTCTATCTTATTTCTTTGTCTTGTGGGTGTCTGCAAGGAGATGAATCATGAAGTTGTATATGGTGTACTGTACATTGATAATACATTTGAAGTTTGTGCTTTGAACTTTGAATTTTTCAAGTTTACCTCAGAAGGTGACTATTTTATCGCTGAGAAGAGAGAAGGAAAAAAACAAAAGACTGCAGGTACTGGAACCTGGAGCAAATCTGCTCATCATTCCCTCTATCATGCAGTTGCACCTATCACCCAGAAGCTCCTATTCCACCCTCCCTTCTACTTCTATATGCTGGCTGTCATACTGTCATACTACTGTTGTAGTTTCCACAGTTTCTTCTACTTAAGTAGTACTCTGTTTTTTCAAGGCCATAAGACCTTAAGATAAAGGAGTAGAATTAGGCCATTTGGCCCATCAAGTCTGCTCCACCATTTCATCATGGCTGATCCAATTTTCCTCTCAGCCCCAATCTCCTCCCTTCATGCCCTGACCAATCAAGAGTCTATAAACCTCTGCTTTAGATATACCTAAAGACTTGGCCTCCAAAGCTTCCTGAGGCAAAAAATTTCAGATTCACCACTCTCTGGCTGAAGAAATTCCTCTTCATCTCCATTCTAAAAGGACAGCCCTCTATTCTGAAACAGTCTCCCTTGGTCTTGTTCATCCTTCCCAAATGAATATGTTCATAATTCACAACAATATAATCCATTTGCCAACTTTTTGTCCATACACTTTCAATCTTTCCAAAGCTGTTGACCTCTCAAAGCCCCACCTAGTTTTTGTATTGTGAGGTGCTGCCAGTGCAGTCTAGGTGAGCAACTGCAAGTCATCTGACACTGGTACAAACTGTGTGTCCAGAGCAAGGGAAAACAATGTTCAGGGAAATGGATGGAATCAAAGCACTTGAACTGCTTTATCCTAAAGCTTCTTCATTGGAGATCATCCAGGCAAGCAAGTGGACTTTTGTCTTGAGGATGTTGGAAATGCTTTGGAGTTTCAGGATTTCTGGCCTCTGACCTTCTTTTGCTGTTATAGTATTTATGTGGCATCTGGTAAATGAACCCCTCCCAGGAAGGTTATGGTATTGAGCTCAGCATGACAATAATAATGAATGCTAAGGATAGGTGGTCAAAATGCTCCCTGGTCGGAGATAGACAATAGCTGGCATCTTAGTAGCACAATCCTTGTTTGCCAAGCCTGAATGGTGTTAAGGTTTTGCCACTTGCAGACACGGACTGCCTAACTTGCTCAATGATTGTGAACGTTGTGCCAGCATCAGTAGATATCCCTACTATTGACCTAAGATGGAAGGATAAGGATTCTTATTATGAACAGATTCCTTCAATATAAAAAGCTTTTCTTCCTCATTAAATCATGTCATGGTCTATTATCCCTTAGCTCCTTTACATCTCAGCTCCCCAACCCTGAAACCTTCTCTCTTCCATATTGATCTTATTTGCTCCAAAGTTGTATTTTGTAGTCCTTTGGTTTGGGCTTCATTCTTATACAATGCTGCCCCTCCATCTCCTTCTTATGAGAATGTTATGAGAATGCAGGGTGACTAGGACAGGTTGGGTGAGTGGGCAAATGTATGGCAAATGCAGTTTAATGTGGATAAATGTGAGGTTATCCACTTTGGTGGCAAGAACAGGAAGGCAGATTACTATCTAAATGGAGTCAAGTTAGGAAAAGGGGAAATACAACAAGATCTCGGTGTACAGCAGGCAGTGAAGAAAGCTAATGGCATGCTGGCTTTTATAACAAGAGGAATTGAGTATAGGTGCTTCTACTGCTGTACAGGGTCCTGGTGAGACCCCACCCTGGAGTATTGTGTGCAGTTTTGGTCTCCAAATTTGAGGAAGGACATTCTTGCTATTGAGGGAGTGCAGCGTAGGTTCACATGGTTAATTCCCGGAATGGCGGGACTGTCATATGTTGAAAGATTGGAGCGACTGGGCTTGTATACACTGGAATTTAGAAGGATGAGAGGGGATCCGATTGAAACATATAAGGTTATTAAGGGATTGGACATGCTGGAGGCAGGAAGCATGTTCCCGCTGATGGGTGAGTCCAGAATTAGAGGCCACAGTTTAAGAATAAGGGGTAGGCCATTTAGAAAAGAGATGCGGAAAAACTTTTTCACCCAGAGAGTGGTGGATATGTAGAATGCTCTGCCCCAGAAGGCAGTGGAGACCAAGTCTCTGGATGCATTCAAGAGAGAGTTAGATAGAGCTCTTATAGATAGCGGGGTCAAGGGATATGGGGAGAGGGCAGGAACGGGGTACTGATTGTGTATGATCAGCCATAATCACAGTGAATGGTGGTGCTGGCTAGAAGGGCCAAATGGCCTACTCCTGCACCTACTGTCTATTGTCTATTGTCTTAAATTTATCACCTTCAGAAATTGATCATTATGTTCAACCTCTTCCACTTCTCCTTTAATAATTTCTTTGGTCATTCATTATTTCTACTACATCTGTATGAAGCATTTTTGGACTTCATTTATCTCAATGACACAAGACGTTTTCATGTTCCCTCTACACCAGTTCACACCAAGTGCTGGAAGGTCACTGCTGACAGAAGAGCCTGGTTATAAGACTGGTTCCCAGGCATAACTTCAAACACAGTTTTTTTTTGAAAGAAGCCTTATATTTGTACACCATAAATAGGCCAACATGTCAGGAGGAGGACAAGACATTTGAGAATTCGAACTGGCATGGGAGAAGCTTGACTTTCCACTTTTCCCCACTTTCTCCTGGTCCTGGTAGATCTGGGTTCCAAAGTCACCTTCTCCAGAAGTGAGTTGACACCCTGTATGCTTAGAGGATTCTGGATGACAAATGAAGACAATTTAATCCATTGTGCCTGATCTGACACGTGAAGAGAACGCTCCGGTGAGCCCCAGTTCACCTGCTGCCACCTTATCACCATGATTCCCTTCCACTGCATGCTCTTTGCATTTTGTTCTGCAGGCAGAAGTTTAATCTAATGATATTCTTTCAAGGAGGACACTTAAATTGGCAGGCATGTGCCTAATCACTTGGATTTCTCAGATTTCATTTCAATCCCAGAGTGAGCCTCACTACGATTTTGGTTTGAAATCGCCTCAACAAGTCTCTGATGGCGCACAACAAGTGATGGGGAAAACAGCAGAAACGATGGACAACGCGGAGCCACCTGAAGAGGATGACAGCTGCAAAGGATGGCTTTTGTACATGATGCACAGTGAACACAGTTCTCCTGGTACATCACGTTACGGACACATGGATGATTTAGTTCCTGGTGTTACACATGCTGATGGAGGTTGGGGATCCACCTTCAGTACTGTCGTATATCCCTAGAGTCCTGACTTCTCTGCTGCACCCCCTTCAGCAAATAAATCATGAGGACAATCCATTAATCCAGCACCACTGTCGAAACAGATTTATCCTGGAAAGAAGAAAGTTCCAGTGAAAACCCCCAAATGAATTTAAACTATTTTTAAATTAAAGAACAAAAAAATCAAAACTTGACAGGAAAAAAAATACAATGTTAAATTTTCCGACCATGTGTAACCACACAATGAAACATAAGAAGCTGCCTTTGAGAACCCTAGATTTAGCCCTTCTTGTCTAAGCCATCACAGATAATGACAAAATAGATGGGACATAAATCAGGGTGCTTAAGACATACATCTGGAGTTACCCTGTGTTTGGTAGAATGGTGACAGGCCAGGCTTTCTGCCTCCCATAACTATTGTGGCCTCTACAAATTTTCTTCTGTCAGGATTAATAAAACATGCAATGTGAGCTCCTGGCAGGATTACAATCACCAAGAGAGAGCCCACCGCACAGCATCAGACAACAGCAGTCGCAAGATGGGTAGGCATCAGTGGAGGCTGAAGTTTTGGAAATCATTTACATAAAAGTCAAAAAGCTGCCAAAATCTGAAAGGAAAGCAGAAAATGCTGGAAACACTCAGCAGGTCTGGCAGCATCTGCTATGAGAAACAGCGTTGACATTTCAGTTCTGAGGCCTGTTGTCAGAAAAATCACAATATGTTTCTAACTTTCAGTTAACTCATTTGCTCTCATCCTATCAGACTCTGATCTCACCTTATCAAACTATTCCTCCCTTAGAAATTATCCGTTAGGTGCCTTAGGAAGGCTGCCTTCATTGTTTAGGATACCACCACACAGGACATGCCCTCTTCACACTGTTACCATCGGAAAAGAAGTAAAGAGGCCTGAAGACACACACTCAGTGATTCAGGAACAGCTTCTTCCCCTCTGCCATCCATTTTCTAAATAGATGTTGAACCCATTAAGGTGTGTGTGTGTGTGTGTGTGTGTGTGTGTGTGTGTATTAAGTGTAACTGTTTATTTCATTAAGGTGTGTGTGTGCGTGTGCGCGTGTGTGTGTGTGTGCGTGTGCGCGTGTGTGTGTGTGTGTGTGTATTAAGTGTAACTGTTTATTTCATTAAGGTGTGTGTGTGCGTGTGTGCGCGCGCGTGTGTGTGTGTGTGTGTGTATTAAGTGTAACTGTTTATTTCATTAAGGTGTGTGTGCGCGTGTGTGTGTGTGTGTATTAAGTGTAACTGTTTATTTCTCTCTATTTATTTATCATGTTCTTTACTGTACCGTAGCCATAAAGTTAACAAATTACATAACATGCTAGTCAAATTAAATCTGATTCTGATTCCAATTCTCCGCCTTCTCTGCTGCTGAAAACAGACTTATTTGCTTTCATTCCCAGCACTGACAGACCTGAAATGTTAATTATTTTTTGTTCCACAAATGTGGCCTGACCTGTTGAGTTTTTTCAACACTTTGTCTTCACACTAATTTCAAGTCTATCCAAATATTCTTTGATCCCTCACTTTGTAAAACACATTTTGTTTTTCTATTTTTTCCAAAGTAGATGATTTCACATTTTCCACATTATATTCCATCTGCTTTGCCTGGCCCATACACTTTGCTTCTTCAAGCTTCTTCTCACAAAGCCACCCAACTTTGCTTCAATAAGAAATGCAGTTCTGCAGATTTCTTTCCAGCATTGAGAGCTACCTCTTGTGAACAGCTATCTACCCATTAAAAGACCAGACATCGACTATGCTGGGAATTCTCATTTGTCTAATTCTAGAGATAGGTTAATTATTACCCCCACATAGATCTATTTGCACCTCTTATAACCAAGCAATAAATTTCTCTGCACTAACTTTAGCACTGCCTGTTATGTTAACAGTATTCAAAAACACTATGTATATTCTCTGCTCTATTGCTGAAATGCTACATATCATTACTTTTATGAGAACAAAATTGACATGCTGTTTTATGGTCACTTTCCCTCATCATTGAGATTCCTCAGTGAACCACAAACATGTAAAAGCTAGTCATTTCTGGAAATTTCATTTCTGCAAATTCATGGGAGCTTGAGAGCAGCTATTTAATCCCTCAAGTTTAGTCTTTGCTACATTCATAGAGAGCTAATTCCAGATACACACATTTCCCCTTATTCTTTAATGGTATTACAGAATATGGAGAAACCACCAGGTTTGGGAACAGTTATTATCCCACAGCCATCAGGCTCCAGAACCAGCAGGGATAACTTCACTCACCTCAATGCTGAACTGATTTCACAACCTACAGACTCACTTTCAAGGACTCTGCATCCAATGTTCTCAGTACTTTTTTAAATTTGCAGAATTAGTCATCTTTTGCATATTGACTGTTTGTTTATGTAAAGTTTTCATAAATTCTATTGTATGTTTTTACTTTCCTGTAAATGCCAGCAAGAAAACAAATCTCAAGGTGACATATAGGTACTTTGTTAATACATTTATCTTGACTATTGACTTTAACCAGATTAGTTTAATAAATCCAAAAATCTTTGAATTGACATTTCTGACTTTATCCTAAGCACTATAATTTTATTCTTTTCTGTATCCTGGAGTAAAGAGAAGATCCTGGTAATGTTTGAGAGCGATTAGGAGCTGCAGCAGAGGATGCATTCAAATCTTCTATGATTATAATCAAAGGCAGAATCAGGTTTATTATCACTGAAATAAATCATGAAATTTGTTGTTTTGCAGCAGCAGTGCAAGGTATAAAAATTACAAAAAATAAATAGTGCAAAGGACAAGTGACAACGTAGTGTTCATGGGTGATCGAAAAGTTAATAGATCAGATGGTAGAGTGGAAGAAATTGTTCTTAGAACATTGAGAGTGGGTCTTCAGGCTCCTGCACCTCCTCCCCAATGACAGTAACACGGAGAGGGCATGCCCAAATGGTGAGGGTTTTCAATAATAGATGCCACATTTTTGAGGCACCATCTCTTGAAGATGTCGTCAATGATGGGAAAAGTTGTGACTGTGCTGGAAGTGGTTGAGTCTACAACCGTCTGCAGCCTCTTTCAATCCTGTGCATTGGAGGGTCTCTCCCAGCCAGTGATGCAACCAGTCTTTGGTGACATACAGAATCTCCTCAAAATCCTAATGAAGGCAGCAGTGCTGGCATGCCTCCTTTGAGATTGCATCAATGTGTTGGGCCCAGGAAAGCTCCTCTGAGGTGTTGGTGCTGATTAACTTAAAGCAGCTCCCTTTCTCTCATTAACTCCTCAATGAGTACTAGAGTGGGCTCTTCTGACTTCCCCTTCCTGAAGTCCATAATGACTTCCTTGGTCTTGCTGATGTTGAGTATGAGATTACTGTTATAGCACAGGTTTAGAAGCTTGCTGATTAGATGTGATTGCGCTGTAATTGACAAGGATCAGACTGATGTTTGTTCTGCTGGTGTCTAAGGTAGTCCAAGGCTGAGCAGAGAGCCAGTGAGACTGTAACTGCTGTAGACCTGTTGCTGGGGTCAGCAAATTGCACTGGATCCAGGTCCTTGCTCAGGCAGGAATTAATTCCAGCCATGACCAACCTCTCAAAGCACCTCATCACAGTCGATGGGAGTGCTACCAGGCACCAGTCATTGAGACAGCTCACCTTGCATTTCTTGATGATTGCTGCCCTTTTGGTGACATGCAGATTCTCCTCAATATCCTAGTGAAGGCAGCAGTGCTGGCATGCTGGGAATTATCCCCTTGGTGCCCCTGTTTTTCTTTCAATTAGTTTCTGAAGTTACAAAACCTAAAAGTAGTGACGTGCAGCCAGTTGATCATCACGGATTATCTATATCCTACCAGGTACATCTTCAGGGCCTGATGCTGTGCAAGAGTTAGCCCCCTTGAAGGGTGTTTCATTGTTCACCTCCAAGACTTACAGTAGGTCACAGCTCAACGGGTACCATGCAACATAAGGAAACTCTGGAGATTGTCCACACATTGCTTGAAACATTACAGTTGATAAAGAGGTCTGGATTCTAAATGGGAACCCTTATGGGTGTGGGAGTGCGGTCAATAGTTCCCTGTGGTTATGCAAAGCCAGCAGTGTTGACAAATCCCTGACACTTTTGCAAATCTCCAAACAAAGATGAAAGCATTCCATCTCGAGCAGTGAGCCTGAGTGATCTCCCTGCCACTGAAGTGAGCAGCAGGTGGAACATAGAGAAGAGATCTGCCACAGTGACCTGGACTAATCCAGTTGCCAAAACTTTCAGCCAATGTGACTCTGACCTCCATGAGGAGAGCAGTGCAGGCAGATGAGCATGGCTGATGGGTTTCCTGCAGGATAATTGGTCATTGTCACAACTACCAAGAGAAAGCTTTTGTTTCCATGTCATACAGACAGATCATTTCATACATAAAATCATTAAAGTGATGCAAATGTGAGAAAGAAAACAGCTGCAGAGTATAGCATTAAAGTTATAGAGTAAGTGCAGTACTGATAGATAAATAAAGGACAAAGGCCATGGTTAGACAGAATGAGTGATCAAGAGTTCAACATGAGCCTATAAGAAATCCATACCTCAAGATCAGAAGTCAAGGTAGCATGGGTGTAGCGTATTTAATATTCCAGTAATATTTGAGTGATAATGTAAATATATTGTTTGATTAATCATTGTTTGTTTACATAATTCATTCTGTGTATTATGCCAGAAGTATGTGAATGTGAATACATACCACATTATATGAAAGTGCCTCACAAAAGAAGAAACTAACTGCACAAGTATCCCCCTGTTTTTCTTTCAATTAGTTTCTGAAGCTACAAAACTTAAAAGTAGCAACGTGGAGTTTTTAAAATGAGCTACAGTTGACTACCTATCTGTTCAACGGCAGCACGATTTTTCTTCAAGAGGAGAGACAGATAGTCGAGTAAAACAAAGCAGAGAACAGGTGGAATTCATGGGTTGATAAGCAGTGAGAACAGGGGGTGATAATAATACATCTGTACAAAATCAGAAATGGCTGGTTACATCAAAAATGTAGACACATTTGATTCCACAACAGATAACAGGATGATGGATACTGAATGAATTGGGCAGTATTTTGAAGCAAACAAAACAGCCAATGAAGAGTGGGTGCCTGTGTTACTGAATGTAATAGGTGGGAAAGCATACCATTTGATTAGAAGTTTAACTACTCCAACCAAAGCAGCCTGCTGATATCGTGAACATAATTCAAGAACATTTAGAACTGAAATCGTTGTTGATTGCAGAACGCTTTAGGTTTCATGAGTGGAATCAAAAGGACAGGGCATGATGTCAGTTCAGTGATAGGCTTAATGATGCACTGAGAGATCCTTCAGTTTGTTGAATCTTACAAGAAAGCATTCAATAAGTGCTCCTAACTGAGGCACAACTCACATTTAAGAGTGTAGTGAAAAGCTCTGTATCAATGAAAACAGCAGCAAGAGATGCAAGGGAGTTGCAGTCAAGAATGAAAGCAAGCACGAACAAAACTGTAAATTCTCAACAGAAACCTGCAAATTGTGTTACCCTTGTAGCAGGGGCTCACATGCACCAGAACAATGAAACTTGCAGAACAAAGATGAAACTTGCAGAAAATGCAACCAAGTAGGACACATAAAAAGAGCATGTCAGGAAAACAAAAATAAATGGACTGCACAGGGAAAGGAAAAGCTAAAATGTCAAGCTGTTATTTTGAAGCAAGCACTAATCTGCATTGTGTTGATGAAAAATCTGATAATGATGAGAATTGCACAGTACTGAGTAGCCTTAAGATTTATAATGTGAAAACTAACAGGAGACAAGCAATATGGTTCATGCCAGAGGTGAATGGCAAATTAATTAAAATGGAAATGGACACTGGCCCAGCTGTTCAGTCATTCCACAAAATGAGTGAATTACATTTCAAAGGTACTGAACTGAAGCTTGCAGATAAGAACTTATACTGAAGAAAAGATAACATCCTGTGTGAATGACATTCATAACAGTGAAATACAGAAATTAACAAGCCACACTGGGCTTATATGTGGTATAAATAGGAGGGCCAATATTTTGGAGCTGTGACTGGTCGAGACAACTACAACTTGATTAGAGATCCATCCCACCATTTGCATGCCATATCCCCTGAAATAGATTCAAGTGAAAGCAATTAAGAAAGCTACTGGATGATGTCACAACTGTGTTCAAGGATGGCATTGGAAAACTCAGAACGTATGATGTGTAAAATAGCATTAAATGGAAATGCCTCATCCAAGTGTTACAAAGCCCATTTGGTTCCTTATACAATCTGTAATAAAGTAGGCAGTGAGCTAGATTACATGGAGGATGCAAAAATTCTTTCCAAGGTTGACTGGGGTCCACGGGCAACAGTAGTTGTCCCAGTAACCATGAAGAATGGGTCTGCCAGAATCGTGGTGATTTTAAGGTCACCATCAACCCAGTACTGACGGTAGATCAATACTTTCTGCCCAGTACTGATGGTAGATCAATACCCTCTGCCCAGGATAGAGGATATCCTTGCAAATCTTTCTGCAGAACTTAGCTGATGCCTACCAATAGATGGAGGTGGAAGAACAGTCTAAAATGTTTCTCACTGGAAACACTCACAAAGGGTGTTATCACTATAATAGGCTTATTTTTGGAGTAGCAAGTTTATGGACCAGGTGCTGCAAGGCTGCCCAGGCACTCAGCATTATCTAAAGGACATCATTGTTGCCAGTGAGAAATACAAGGAATATTGCCAAAGCCTTAAGACAATGTTACAAAGATTAGAAGATTATGAGCACAATGCAACAAGGGTCAATTCTTTAAACCTAGCTGATGCACCATCAATAACTCTCTCTGAGATGTAAAGGCGAGATATCGGCTTTTATTGACTGGAAGAAGGAACAAGCAGTGGTTGACCACCATACTACATCCTGGAGACTGAGAGGCCGGGCTCAGGCCTCAATCGTCTTTATACCGGGGTCTGTGGGAGGAGCCACAGGAGCAGTCAGCAGGGGGTGTGTCCAGACAGGTATATGTAGTTCACCACACTAACCTCATTTACTGTGGTCACACTATTGACACAAGTGTGCAGACAATATTCAAGTCGTGTTGGATATCCCAAGGCCAATGGATGGGTCACAGTTACAGTCTGCTTTAGGATTTGTCAATTACTATCACAGGTTCTTGGCAAACCTGACTATTGTGCTCCACAGGAGTTCTGGTCAAGATGGTGCCTGCGTACAATGCTCCTTTGGTCAACATCTTCTGGATAGATCGTGAAACCACATATTTCACTTCTTTCATGTGTTGTACTTTTGTTTTTCATCTCAGAAGTGTATCTGGAGCTGTTGGAGCCTGAGATTTGAAGTTAAGTGATCATTTGGGTGCTTTTGAGCTCTGGAGTCTCCGACGGGATTCCAGGAGGCAGAGACGGCATGCGGGCACCTCGCAGCAAGAAGGCTGTGAGCCAATGTTCAGCATTTCAAAGATTAAAGTGATGAGGGAGATTGAAACACTGGCTGCCCACCTTTTTATCGCTGGTGAGATCGCTCTGCTACGGAGAGGGCAGACTGCCTTTTTATCAGTGGGGAGATTTCTCTGCTACAGAGAGGGAGAATGTTGCCCAGGTTTTCTGCATTTTAGATGTGGACTTTTTCAGTCTTAATGTTTTTTTTGCATTCTGACTGACCTTTCTCATTTTTTGTGTGTGGGGGGAGGGGGATGGGGTGGGGATAGTTGATGTGCCCGTTCTATTTTTGTTTGATTTTGTGCAAGGAGGAGGGATTTGGGGGGGGGGGGTTGATGATTGTGCTTCCATTCTTTTCCTTCTTGGCTTCGTGTTGTATACTTTGATAATAAATGAACCTTTGAAACCCTTTGAACTCATTACTACAGATCAGGAAGAAATGGCAGTGAACAAAGCAGTGTGATGTGGCTTTCCAAAAGGGAAAGGAAATGGTGACATCAGACACTGTACTCACACATTAGGATCCACACTGTCCAATGAAGCTTGACTGTGACACCTCACCTTATGGTCTAGATACGGTAATGTCCTATGTTATGAGTGATGGAAATGAACTTTGCTTCACGTTCCCTTACCACTGCAGAGAAAATTCACACATAGATTGCTAGAGAGGCCTTGAGTGTGGTTAAGGGTGTAAAGCATTTCAACCAGTACCTTTATGGGAGAAGGTTTACCCACATTATTGATCATCAACTATCAGTGTCCATTTTCAATCTATAGGAGGGTGTTCCACTAACAGCAGCAGCACGTATGCAAAGATGGGCTCTGTTTTCTGTAGGACTTGGCGCGTGGCCAAGTGGTTAAGATGCTGGTTTAGTGATCTGAAGATCGCTAGCTGAGGCTCGAACTCGCTAGTTCAAGCCTCAGCTAAGCCAGCCTGTTGTGTCCTTGAGCAAGGCATTTAACCACACATTGCTCTGTGACGACGCTGATGCCAAGCTGTATCGGCCCTTGCCCTTCCCTTGGACAACATCGGTGGCATGGAGAGGGGAGACTTGCAGCATGGGCAACTGCCGGTCTCCCATACAACCCTGCCCAAGCCTGCACCCTGGAAACTTTCCAAGGCGCAAATCCATGGTCTCTCGAGACTAACGGATGTCTATATAAATACAAGATCAAATTCTAAAGTCCAACTAATCATGGAAATACTGAAGGATTGCCCCATTTACCATTTGAAAAGGAAATACCTGAAAAATTTACAAAAGAGGACACTCTGATGCATTTCACTAATGCAAATTGCGGCAAATCAGATATTATCTATTATGGCAGAGATTATCAAAAGAGGAACTAGGAAAGACCACCTGGGTTTACAAAACATAATAACGGGGTTTCGCTGAAAGCTTGCTGGAAGTAGGCTGCTCAAAGACAGCATGTCTTCACCAGTGTGGCCTGTTGCATTTTTCCTGACACCTTCCGTAACAGGGCACTGTCAGTGAGGTCACTGCTGAGGCATGCACTGAAGAGCGTAGGGAGAGAAATCTTAAAGACAAGTTGTGCTAGGAAGTGATAGAGACAGATACAATTATGGTATTTGCTAGTCATTTGGATAGCGTCATGGATAGGAGGGAGTCGACAGATATGGGCCTTATGTGGGATTAGTGCAGATAAGCGTGACAGTCAGTATGGATGAGTTGTACCAAAGGGCCTGGCTCCTTTCAATACAACTGTATGATTCTATTAGCGCAGCCACCAGCTGCTGGGCTAGGCAGTCACTGCTTGTTGTAGCACACTCTGTGGACTCTGAAAGGTGTTTGAACAGACTGCTGACAGTTCCGTTGCTGACCTGTCAGGTCTCAAGGTCAGCAAGAGTCTCTCTTTAAAGGGCATTAAAAGCAAAGGGCGCTCCAAGACCAGATGAGTCTGTTCTATGACGTAAACCTCAGTTCATGAGCATATGACGTCAGGGGAACATCAGGCGTGTTTACATGCAGTGCATCGATTACAAAACTGGGATTGGTGAGATTTCAGCTGGAAATGACCCCTTTGTGATTTACTCTGGGTAACATCAATTCTGGATCATGAAGCACTTAAAAGGTTTGTGTTACACTATCTAATTTCCAGGTTATTGACTCTCCTGCTGAGAAAAAGAGCCTCTCAGCATTTACCCTGTGTAGCCCTCTGGGATTTTTATACTCCTTCATACATCTTCTCAATCTTCCATACTCCAGAGAGTAAGGGCTCTTTCTAATAAAATAAGACAAATTCTCAACTGCCAGGTCAGGATTTGAACTCGGTATCTCTGGATTAATAGTTCAGACCTCTTGACTGTGAAATTAGGAATGCAACTACTAATTTATCACATGCCATTTTATTCTTGAGCAATAAACCCAATTTTAGCTATACTATAACTTTGCAGACATGCAAGACTGCAGATGCTGGAATCTGGAGCAAAAGCATACTGCTGGAGGAGCTTAGCAGGTCAGGTAGCACCTTTAGAGATGAGAGGATGGGTTACATTGAGGATTAGGACCCGACTTCAAATATTGACCAATTCTTTGCCTCCACAGATGCTACTCCCTCAGCTAGTATTTTAACTATGCAATCATGAACGCGGCTATACCTCATTAGGAGTTTGAGGAGATTTAGTCTGTCGCCGAATACTCTTGCAAATTTCTCCAGAAGTACAGTGGAGAGCATTTTGACTGCTTGCATCACCATCTGTTATAAAGGCTCCAATAAGAAGAATCTAAAGAGGCTGCAGAGGATTGCAGACTCAACTCGCTGCACCATAGCACAACCCTCCCCACCAACCAGGGCACCTCCTAGAAGCGGTGGCTCAAAAAGGTGACAGTCACCATTAAGGACCCGCACCACCCAGACCATGCCCTCTTCTCATTACTACCATCAGGATCTGGAGCCTGAAGACCTACAGCACTCTGCAAAAGTCTCAGGCACATGTAGATAGCTAGGGTGCCCCAGACTTCTGCACAGTAATGTATTACAGGTAAAATACGAAGGCAGTTGGGAAAATGGAAATAAGAGTACTTAGCTTTGTGGTATTAAGAGTTATTTGATAAATGGAAAGACACAATATACAGTACCATACAAAAATCTTGTGTACCTTACCTGTCTACATATGCGCCTAAGACTTTTGTACAATACTGTACACTCAATGTTTTAGGAGAAGTTTCTTCCACTCTGCTATCAAATTTCTGAACCCGTGACCATTAAGTTCTTATTCTTTTTAGCACTACTTTTTTGTAATATAAATAAATTATTGTGACTTGCACTCTATTGCTACCACAAAATAACAAATCTAATGGCATACGTCAGTGATAATAAAGCTGAGTATAATTCTGATTTTAAGCTTACACCATGTTACTCCTAAAAATGTCAAGGAGTATTTATAAAGCAAAAGTGATATTCTTTGTAGTCCAGAATGTTGTCTGATTGCATAGTAAAGTTTATTTCAGTGATTCAGAAACTAAAATGAATAAAACAAAATTACATCAGAAAATCAGCAAGATTTTGAGTCTAATTTGTGCCCAAGTTACCAGCTTGCCACTCCACCGGGCAGATATTTGTAACGTTTCCAAATAATGTAGAGATTCATCCTTCGAGCTGAAATGTACCTTGAAGGAAAGCTGTCTGACTGACCCAGAGCTTGCAGAAATAGTTAAACAAGTCATTTGCCTACCTCCATGACTGAAGTAGAAATTTGTACAAGATGATAGCAATAAACGTGTAATATGAACTCAAGCAGCTCTTAACTAACTCAGCGGGACTGCAGAAGAATTTACGATGTGCTAAATTTTTCCTTTGTTCCTCCTCTGGTAGCCTGGTGTAGCAATTAGAAAGCCACTGAGGCTGCTCATGTCAACTGTAACATTATGCAAACTTTTGTTATTTATTAGTAGAATTAATGAGACTCAGTAGGTTTACTTTAGTTTAACAGCATCACTACAGAAGTCCCATTTTAGTCCCATTTGTGATTTTCTTTCTGGGAGCAGTACTAACTGCTACTATTTTACTTCTGTGCTGTGCAGGAATGCAGTTGAAACCCTCTGTTAATTTTGTGGTTTTTAGAGTTGGTTTCGCTGAAAATTAACTGTGAATGTTTAAACTTATGCTCAAGTAGTTCTTTTAAATCACCTTGTGCTATCAACAGTGTGTATCTAACTCATGGGGTGGCTGCAAATTAAAGATAAAACTGTTGGATTTGCCAGCATTGGCCTCCAGGAAATGAAATTGGGGTAATGTTGATTTAGCGCAATAGTGTAAAACGGGATAACAAGTAGGGAGAGACTGAAACAGGCAGTCATTCGCTGTTACCCATTTTACAGATTTGCTCAAAGTCATAACAATCACTTTTGTGTATTCCTAGCATTACCAGTTAGAATGGGCTTGCATTAATATATTGTCTTTCACACACTACAGACCTTCCAATGCACTTTACAGGAAATAAAATGAAGTTTGAGGTTTTATTTAGAAAAAAAACAGCAGCCAGTGTGTGCACGGTAAAATTCCACAATGAAATAAACTACTTCTTATAATAGCGCCAAGTTAGGAAAAAATTGTTGATCAATGCATCATTTTTATCTAAAAGTGCCTGAGGACCTTTTTATCCAAATGTAACAGCAGATATGGGCTTAATTTAACATGTTGTCAGAAAGTCAGCATTGCAGACAGCACACTCCTCCCTCAGTGACACCAAAATCTCTGTTTTGTTTATAGCACAACCTTTTAAGATGGACTTGCTGGCATGACCTTGATTGTTTGTAAGGAGTTAGTACATTCTCCCCATGACCTCATGGGTTTCCTGCGGTTTCCTCCTACAGTCCAAAGATGTACTGGTTGGTAGGTTAATTGGTCATTATAAATTGTCACGTGATTAGGCCAGGATCAAATCAGTGGACTGCTGGGCAGCAAGAGTCGAAAGGCCAGAAGGGCCTATTCTGTGCTGTACCTCAATAAATAAAATTAACTTATTGGAACTTAAGGGTGAGGAGTTGTGGTGAAACAGGTTTCATCCAGCCAGCCTAAATAATATGCCACCTCCTAGCTCAGTCAGTAATTGCTTTACATTTGTGATGCTCTCCCAGTGTTGCTGCCATCATCAATTAGCTGCCAGCTGGTACTGAATTCAGACAAATGTGAGGGATGCACTTTGGAAAGAGAAAATAGGGCAGAACTACAGGGCCCTGGGCAGTGTTGTAGAAATAAGAGACCAAGGGATACCAGTAAATTATTCCCTGACACTCGTGCATATCCTCGGGTATGTTGATTGTTAGTGTAAATGACGCGTCTCGCTATCTGAAAATGGTAACACAAGTAAGGACAAAGCATCCTTGCCTTCATTGAGCACAAGAGCTAGGACATCATGTTAGAGTTGCAGAGGGATTTGGTGAGAATACACATGGAATATTATCACCATACTACAGGAAGGATGTGATTAAGACAGAGAGGGCGCAGAAAGTACTCACATGAATGTTGTCAGAAATGGAAGGCTTCAGTTATAAGGGGAGGCTGGATAGGCTGGTGTTGGAGACTGAGGGGTGGCCTTATACAAGTTTATAAGTTTATGATTCTCAGCATTTTTATGTATTGTATCACCGTAAGTATTATTTATGGTGATATGGTCTTGATGAATGATCCTTTGTGCCCCATACTAGAAATGAGGTCAGAGTGTTGATTAACAGATTGGCTATAGCTAAATGCTTTAATCCACATTTCTGCATACTACAGACTATAAATTAATTAAAGCCATTATTATAAAACACAGAAGTAAATCTGGTCAACAGCGGCAGTCAAGAGCTTCTGTAATATGGCTTTTGATCTGCTAATGAATTTTATCAATGTTTTAAAATATACTGTCTTATATCATTCTATAAAAGCAATCTGACACACTTAAGTGTTCAAACATCTAGAATTCTGAAATAGAAGCCAAAAAGTGGTAACAGTCTGCAGACCAGGCAGTAACTCTGGAAAAATGTACACAGATGAAGCTTCAGACTGAAGACTCTCACTATCCTATCAATCAAATGGCTTTGTAAGCAGCATATAACTATGACAACCATGATCTCACCATATTTATCCTCCTCCCAACATTTCTGCAACTACAACAATTTGTCTTCTCACTTTCTGGTGAAAGGTCTTTGATCTGAAATATTAACTATTTTGTTCTCCTTCAGAGGCTGCTTCACTTGGTGAGTGTTTCCAATCTTTGCTGTTTTTACCACTGCTTGGTCTGTAAATTCAAAACTACAAGTTTGAACTTAGCAAGAAAGTCCTTGCCTCATTGTCAACGAGGCAAATTTGCTTTTTTGAGTGATCATAGAGCTTTGAAATGTGATTAATTCTTATCCTATATTTTAAATCTTTTATGCATTGTAACACTATAAATATTATTAATACTGATGAATAATCTTGATGAATGATTCTGCCATGGTCAAAGTTTATCTTTTGAAATTCAGTTCCAAAACCTAAATGAGTTATTCTAACTGACTTAGATTAAGAAAGTCATGGATTTTGCTTAATTTTTTTGCAGCCTGTCAGCATTAAGCACCTCCAGATCAAACCAGTTTAAGTGCATGTTCCCAAACTCCAGTATTTCCAATCTCACTCCCTTTGGTATTCTGAGCTAGATTCTTAATTTAAATCCAATTTTTTAACTGCTTTGACCAGAAGGAATAAAGGAAACCAGGTCCAGACTTCCCAAATCCACTTAAATTCACATCGATAATGTCAAAACTATTTTGACTTTGTTTTAACATTGAATTAGCAATGCAATGTTGAAGGTCCCCTGTGGAGGTCTCTTTACCTCGGAGTTTTCTGCTTTACACTGCGGACCTGGGGTGGAAAGTGTTGCACATAACATTACCATGTAACAGATTCCTGAATTGGTTTATGGCCTCCCCAGCTGCTTGTCATTCTTGTAGCCTAGATAAGACGGTGTGTATATGGGCTGTGAGAGGCTGCAACCTCTGTTTGAGTAGCTGAAAGGGCTGCTCATCAGCACTACAGTCCCTCACTCCTGAACTTTGTTCACCCAGTGTGAAGGGACCAGACCGATCGAGGGATCTCCTGGTCTGTTTGCTCCTGGTCTGGCCAAGATGGCCATTCACAAGTCCAGACAGTCAGCAGTCGAGGGTTCTGCTCGAGTCAATTGCCTGCCCCTCTTCCATATATATATGTGAGTGTGTGTGCGTAAGATGATGAGAGGCATTGATCATGTGGATAGTCAGAGGCTTTTTCCCAGGGCTGAAATGGCTAGCATGAGAGGGCACAGTTTTAAGGTGCCTGGAAGTAAACACAGAGGAGATGTCAAGGGTAAGCTTTTTACCAAAGAGTGGTGAGTGTATGGAATGGGCTGCCAGTGATGGTGGCGTAGATGGATATGATAGGGTCTTTTAAGAGAATCCTGGACAGGTACATGGAGCTTAGAAAAATAGAGGGCTATGGGTAATCCAAGGTAATTTCTAAGGCAAGGATATGTTCGGCACAGTATTGTGGGCCAAAGGGCCTGTATTATGCTGTAGGTTTTCTATGTTTCTATAACTGCTGTGGTCTTTCCACTATACATAGCCTCAGAAGATATCTACAAGAGAAGCGTTGACCATAAGAACTATTCAGTCCAAAAGGACATAGGACTAATATCTGATAAACTGTTGTGAGGCAATGATGGTTTGTGGAAACAGGTGAATGAAACAGGACAGGCACAAAAACTTGAACTGTTTCCTTGTGCACGGTACCATTTTATGATTCATTGAGATAGAATCTTAAAATCTAACCTGTTTCTACTTATGTCAATGTACTGTGTAATGATTTGATCTGTATGAGCAATATGAAAGATAAGCTTTCCACTGTATCTATCACTGAACTATCGACATGTCAGCCTAACATCAGTAGTGGGGAAGATGCTAGAGTCCATTATTAAAGATGAAATAGTGGCATATCTAGATAGCAGTGACCAAGGGCAAATCATGCTTGACTAATCTATTGGAGTTTTTCGAGGATGTAACCAGGAAGTTAGACAAGGGAGATCCAGTGGATGCAGTGTACCTCGATTTTCAGAAGGCATTTGATAAGGTCCCACATAGGAGATTGGTGGGTAAAATCGAAGCTCATGGCATTGGGGGGAGGACATTGGCATGGATAGAAAACTGGTTGGCAGATAGAAAGCAAAGGGTAGCGGTGAATGGGTGTTTCTCGGAATGGCAGGTGGTGAATAGTGGGGTGCCACAGGGCTCGGTATTGGGACCACAGCTGTTTACGATTTACGTCAATGATTTAGATGAAGGCATTGAGAATAACATGAGCAAGTTTGCTGATGATACTAAGCTGGGTGGCAGTGTGACATGTGATGAGGATGTTAGGAGAATTCAGGGTGAATTGGATAGGCTGAGTGAGTGGGCAGATACTTGGCAGATGACGTTTAATGTGAATAAGTGTGAGGTTATCCACTTTGGGAGTAAGAACAGGAAGGCAGATTATTATCTGAACAGTGTAAAGTTAGGTAAGGGAGAAATACAAAGAGATCTAGAAGTCCTTGTTCATCAGTCACTGAAGGTGAATGAACAAGTGCAGCAGGCAGTGAAGAAGGCTAATGGAATGTTGGCCTTTATTACAAAGGGAATTGAGTACAAGAGCAGGAAATCCTCTTGCATTTGTACAGGGCCCTGGTGAGACTACACCTGGAGTATTGTGTACAGTTTTAGTCTCCAGGGTTAAGGAAGAACATCCTGGCTGTACAGGAAGTGCAGCGTAGATTCACAAGGTTAATTCCGGGGATGTCAGGACTGTCTTACGCAGAGAGGTTAGAGAGACTGGGCTTGTACACACTGGAATTCAGGAGATTGAGAGGAGATCTGATTGCAACATATAAGATTATTAAGGGATTGGACAAGATAGAGGCAGGAAATATGTTCCAGATGCTGGGAGAGTCCAGTACCAAAGGGCATGGTTTGAGAATAAGGGGTTGGTCATTTAGGACAGAGTTAAGGAAAAACTTCTTCTCCCAGAGAGTTGTGGGGGTCTGGAATGCGCTGCCTCGAAAGGCAATATTGGCCAATTCTCTGGATGCTTTCAAGAAGGAGCTAGATAGGTATCTTATGGACAGGGGAATCAAGGGATATGGGGACAAGGCAGGAACCGGGAATTGATAGATGATCAGCCATGATCTCAAAATGGCAGTGCAAGCTCAAAGGGCCGAATCCTCTACTTCTGCACCTATTGTCTATTGTATCTCAGTACATGACACCAATAACCAATTCCAATTCCAATTATATACTCAATGCAACTGAACTTGGGTTTTAGAGCAATGAAGGGTCACTCATATATTAGGCAAACAATTGAGGATGATTTTTGAACATGCTATTTAGATTTTGCCTGAATAGATTTGGAAAAATGAAGAGATAACCAAAACCAAATGAGCCTTTAGGAGAAGAATCATTTGGAGATTCTAACCTATAAGTTGTAACTGTGATTGAAACTCATCAATAGTCTTTTCCTTTTCTAACTACTAATAACCCTATGTAACATGTATCAGTTGAAGCATTCAGTCATATCTTGTTACATATCTTGATCCTGATGAAAGGTTTTTGCTTGAAACATCAACAATTTATTCCTTTCCATAGACATTACCTGACTTGCTGAGTTCCTCCAGAATTTTGTGTGTGTTGCTCTGGATGTCCAGCATCTGCAGAACCTTTGTGCTCATATTTTGTTATATATTTGTCTTCTAGATTTGCAATCTATTATACCATGCAGACAACTGCAAAATTATATGTCAGCATACAATAATGTTTGATTACTGTGGCTCTTGTGTAATTATCAAATGAATCACATTTAATTAAAGGTTAAAATTATAATTTTGGTTTCAACTTAATTAATACTATTATTGAACTAAACTTAATTGTTTGTTTTAGTCTGAAATAACTATTGTCATCATCCTATTCTCCTATTTCCAGTTTCTTACCAACCCTTTGTTCTTCTAACATAATGAAATGTGTTGTGCTTTCAGATCAAGTGTTCACAAAATGTCATGTTTCTGGGTGAGGTGGCCTTGACTACTCAGCATACTGTTGAGGAGCTGGTCGGAGAGTCCGTTCCACACCGCTCGTTGGAGGTGGGTGGATGGAGGTGGATGAGGGCCCACAAGCAGCAGCAAGTGCCACAGGAGAACACTAATGATTCAGATTTTGCCCAAAATGTGAGTCGGCAAACACTTGTCATGAGGACACCAAGTGAAGAATGCTGTTAGCATGGAAAACCAATGGGTGGAATTTGCCTTTTAAAGCCGCTCTCTGACACCACACTATTCACTGCTAACTCAATACTTTTAGCTGTATGTGATCCACAGTCTCCCATCCAATGTAAAGGGGATTAGCTTCACCATGAACCAAAACAGCATTTCACTAAGGCCCGAACCGGTGCCAGGCAAACATCGTTACTGCCCTGTGCATCAGTATGATCTGGATTTACACTTTCTGTTGGCCTAGGGCCAGGGCGAGTTGCACTGTATCAAGCTGCAAGCTGCAGCAAGGGCTGAGGAGTGGTGACCCAGGGTGATTCACCTTCATCTCCACCTGTGGGAGTGTGGTAAACTATGTATACCTGTCTGGACACGCCCCTCTGCTGACTGCTCCTGTGGCTCCTCCCACAGACCCCTGTATAAAGGTGATTGGAGGCACTGCCCCTCCCTCAGTCTCCGAGATGCCGTGCTCCATTTTGCCTATTGTTCACCTCCCGTCTCCGAGTTATTGATGGTGCATCAGGGAGCCACGCATGTGTCGTGTGCTCTTGGCTCTATGTTGTTGAGAGTATTTTCAAATGTTCTGCATCATCATTTCAGCATCTTGACTTCTAGAGTAATAGAGTCATGGAGACATATAGCAAGGAAACAGGCTTTCCAACTCTCCATCAGCTGACCAACCATCAGCCACTTACACAGATATCATTTTATTCTACCCTCATCCCTATCAACTTTCCTCCCTCCTCCCCCCACCCTACCAACACCACCACACCCTCCTTCCAGATTTACCATTAGGACCAATTTACAGTAGTAGATTAAACCATCAGCCTGTATATCATTGGGCTGTTGAAGGAAACTAGAGCATTCAGAGGAAAATAACATTTTCATAAGAATAATGAGCAAATGCCCTGCAGCCAGCACTGGAGGTCAGATTCAGACCTAAGTCACTGGAGTAGGGAGGTAGCATTACTAAAAGCTGAGCCTCGGCTACTTACTGTTCATGGTGTTCGTCAATTAAGTTGAATATAATATCAAAATTCAGAGAGTGAGCTGAAAACTTCAGATTGATCTGAATCACAGGACTACTGCCTTTCACCTGCAAAAAATTAAGAAGATGTGACATTTAGACATTTGGACTCACTGTAAATCAGGATCACAACTACTAATGCAGTTTGAAAATATTTGCTCAATAACAATAGGTGGTAACATAGACACTGGAGTAGACAAGTTGGTATTTAAAGCCCTTTTCAAAAGAGCCTTACTAAGATCCTCATTGAACTGTCACCTATATCCACTTACCCTACTTTGTTGTAATTCTGAACACCTTTTCTGACTAATTCACCAAACATGAAGTATCACTATTGGAAGTAAGTTCCAAGTTCCTACCAGCTCAGTGTCTAGAAGGGTTAGCTAAGCTGAAACCACTGGTCTAATTTTTAGACAATGTTCTCTGCTGCTAAGTATTTTTCTCCACAGACTTTATTACTTTCTATTACGTACCCTTAATGTCTTGAATATTTCTATTAAATTCAACCTTTAGCCTTTTGCAACTTTGCAATTTGACTGTCAAAGTCAGGATATAATTTAGGTAAATTTACTCCAAATTTCTTCAAGGTCTGTGTATCATATTCACACATAAATGTACACTTAAACTGTCTGACTGGGACTACAGTTGCCAAAATGTCATTTTGCCTTCGTTTTTGGCCAATAGTTGTAAGGAATTTTGTGGATCAGAAAATTACAGTCCAGCTGAGCAGCAGAATCATAAAAAAGTCTATAGCACAGAAAGATGGCATTCATCCCACCAAGTCTGCATAGATTCATTGAAAGAATAATCAAACACCTAATCCAACTCCCCTGTCCTCTGCCCATAGGTCTGTAAATACTTCCCTTTTGGGAACTTATTCAGCTCCTATTGTCTCTGCCTCCATTACACCCCAACCTGCATTGAAGACCCAGCCCCCTCACTGCATAAAATAATTTACCTTATTCCACATATGGTAAGATTGGCTTCTAGGTCCACACACTCAGAGGGATCTAGCTGGTAGAATGGGATGTCTCTGAAGAATTTGTGGGATTAAAGTCACTGATGAAGACTTTTCTGACCCCAGCCATTGCAATAGCAACAACTCGGGAAATGGAGTGTCACCATTAAATTCAAGACTATCTCTGCAGCTCAGTGCTGGTGGGAGCACTCTATTTTAGCTTCACCTAATTGTAATGTAGGGACATTAGAAAGTGTTTGAGAAGCCTGCAGTGAGTTTGAATTTATCCAATCTGATCTCTTATTATTGGTACTTGTTCCTTTGAATTGTGATAAAAGCAACAATGATTGTTGTACAGAGTCTATTTCACAAAGGTCATAGTTTGCACCCTTTGAGTTTTATATCAGGGAGGGTATTGATGACATTGTGTGAATTGAATGAACATAATGATATCATTAAGTTTACGTCTAGTGCCAGAGAAACATAAGACATAAATAACCATGGAACTGCCTGATCCAATTCAGCAAAAGATGTGATTTCACATATAAATTACCTCTAAAGCAATCTACACTAAGCTTAGTCATATTTTACACAACTCACACATTTAAAAACTGGTGTTAATTCATCCATTTTGTAGGCTCATTGTTGCTAGTGTTTTACGCCAATCAAAAGCCAACTTTGGTGATGCTATTCACAGGACCAGTATTTACAAAAGAGCTCAAGAGACAGATAAAAATAATCAAAAGGTGTCTTGAGGTTAATTTGAATTACATATGATAATTAAACATAAACTGAAAGTGAACAATGGGATTGATTTTCCCTAAAAATACTGGCAGTTTTGGAACTGTTGGCTTTTCCCTGCATAAGTGTCAAGAATCCTGGGACTCTTGTGCAAGCATGTGTGATCATAGAACTTCCTGAGAGGAATTCAACAGCAATTTCCCACTTGTATTTCATTGCAGAGTACAAACCTCCTGTAATTGCATAGCAGATATACCAATGAATTGGACATGTACAATCTTGTGACTCGTACATTTCTGACCACTTGGGTTTACTTAAATACATTTAGTTGCGTTCAATTATTTCAAGAAAAATGTTCCAATAACTGTTTCAAAATTGTACTAAGATTAGCATTTAATAATTGTTTAATGTTCTCATTGTCTAAGACAATTAGCTGACAGATTTGATAGTCAGCTATAGTAAGCTTGGAGCAAACCTGTCAAAGAATCTTTTGTCACTTCCGTGGATGGAAGCTTTTCCAGATCCTTCATATGATGTCACTAACAAGGTTGGAGCCAGCTTTGTTGAGGAAGTTGTAAAGCTCTGTTCAAGTCATGTTTGGACTTGGACAGACAGGAGACTACAGATGCTGGAATCTGGAGCAAAAACATACCGTTGGAGGAACTCGACAACGCAGGCAGCAGGAGACAAAAGGATAGTCAACTATTCAGGCTGGGACCTATCTTGTTAAGGCATTTGTTTATTTATTGTTATTTATTATTTCTGAACCACCCGGCATTGACTAACTCTGCCAGGTAGCTCCCCATTTATAGTTGTTTTTACTGGGGGAGGCATGGTAGCGTCGTGGTTAGTGCAATTACTTTAGAGCACCCGCGACCACCCATCGCCAATTCCCGTCCCTGTCTGTAAGGAATTTGTAAGCTTACTCTGTGACTGTCTGGGTTTCCTCCAGAAGCTCCAGTTTTGTCCCACATTTTAAAGACATACGTGTTATGGAGATGTGGACCTGCTATGTTGGCACTGGGAGAGTGGCAAACCTGTGAGCTGCCTCCTGCACCATCCTCGCACCGTGTTGGATCAAGACAATGTTTTACATTGTCTGTTTCAATACATGTGACAAATAAAGCTATCTCGGTGAACTCAGGTCTGACTTTATCTCAGAGTTTAAAATAACTGTTATATAAACTGAAAGAAAGCTATGGCTCTGGACACGTGTGTGGAAACACCTACAGCTTCAGAACGCCGAGGCACACAGGCTCAATGTGCCTGTGGTCATCCATCAGGAACAGATGTCTTGCTAATGATCCATATTTTATGTTTTTCTAAGAGCTGATGAATCCCCTGATTAATCTGAACCATTTACCCATCTTTCCAAGGGTTCTCTCTTTTCTATATTTCAATTAATGTAGTGTATCTTGAAAAGGCCTTTGTATAGCGACATGCTTATTTAATAAAAAAAACAGCACAGTCTTGTAACATAACCCTTCTGGAAATAGTCTGAGTCCATTTTTTGTTCAGCCTTTCCACGGGGTGGTCATATTTTTAACAGCTCCACTCTCTGGAGAATAGAAAAAACAGCTAACTTCTAAAGAAATATGATTTAAAATATTAAAATTATGAATCAGCTGTGATAAATTTGTTTTACTCTATTTGGCTCACATAGAATTTTAAAACATAAAATAAAAAATAAATCCTTTGCAATTTACATTTGTATAACATCTCTACATATAAAACATCAAAAGTTGCTTCACAAAAGCATAATCAATAGCAATGACATATTTGGTTAAGGAGCCCAAAGCAGGTTTCGTGAATGGTGCCATAACAATATCTTCTCACTTAATGTCAGCAAAACCAAAGACCTGATTATTGATTACATGTGGAGAAAACCAAAGGTCCATGAGCCAGTCCTCCTCAGGGGATCTGAGCTGGAGAGAGCCAGCAACTTTAAATTCCTCGACTTTTATCATTTCAGAGGATCTGTCCTGGGTCCAGCCTATAAAAGAAGGCATAGCAGTGCCTTTACTTTCGAGGGAGCATGTGCAAATTTGGAATGTCACCTAAAACTTCGACAAATTTCTTTGGAAGTATGGTGGAGAGTATACTGAATGGTTGCATCATGGCCTGGTATGGGAACACCAATACACCTGAATGGAAAAAATAACAGAATGAAGTGGATATTGTCCAGTCCATCACAGTGCACACAAACAAGGAGAGCTGTTGTGGGAAAACAGCATCCATCATCAAGGACTCCCACCATCCAGGCCTTGCTCTCTTCTCACATCAAGAAGGAAGTGCAGGATCCTTAGGTTCCACACCACCATGTTCACAAACAGTTATTACCCCTCAACCATCAGGCTTTTGAACCAGAGAGCAATAACTTCAATCACTCCAACACTGAACTGATTCCACAACCTACTCAAGTTCCTTACAACTCATTTTTTTTCAATATTTATTGCTTATTTATTATTTTTATTTTCTTTTTGTATTTGCACAGTTTGTTATCCTTTGCACATTGGGTGTCATGTGGGTTTTGTCATTGATCCTTTTGTGTTTCTTTCTACTTACTGTGAATTCTCACAAGAAAATGTATCTCAGGGTTGTATATAGTGATGTGTATGTACTTTGATAATAAATTTACTTTAAACTTTAGAGCTTTGAATAATTTATTTACAGTTTTATTAACAGTTGTCATATAGGATGGCTAGTGCATGGAATTCCACAGTGTAGGGCTGAGAAAGTTGGAACGTAGGCATGAACCAAATGGAGAAATGTATTTGACCAGATATACTCAGAGCCACTTTATTATGTACACCTGTACACTTGCTTGTTAGTGCAAATATCTAATCAGTCAATCATGTGGCAGCAAATCAATGCATAAAAGCATGCAAATATGGCCAAGAGGTTCACTTGTTGTTCAGCACATATATCAGAATGGGGAAAGATAGTGATCTAGGTGAATTTGATGATGGAACGATTAGTGGTGCCAGAGAAAGAGGTTTGAGAATCTCTGAAACTGCTGATCTCCTGGGATTATGGTCCATCATTATGGCCCCTCCATCACCCACAACATGCCCTTTTCTCATTGCTGCCAATGAGGAGGTGGTACAGGAGCCTGAAGCCACACACTCAATGTTTCAGGAACAGCTTCTTCCCCTCTGCCATCAGATTTCTGACTGGATGTTGAACCCATGAATGCTACCTCAGTATTTTCCCCTCTCGTCTTGCACTACTTATTTAATTTAATTTTCTTTTCTATATATATTTCTTAGTGTAACTCATAGTTTTTATTATTATGTATTGCAATGTACTGCTGCTGCAGAAAAAAAAATCACTAAGAATGGTATGAAAAACAAAAAAAAGTGAGCAGCAGCTCTGTGGCCAAAAATGCCTAGTTAATGAGAGAGGTCCAAGGAGAATGGCCTGACTGGTTCAAACTGAGAGGAGGGTTACAGTAATTCAAATAACCACACATTACAACAGCGGTGTACAGAAGAGCATCTCTAAATGCCAAGCACATTTAAACTTGAAGGGATGGGCTACAGCAGCAGCAGAAGACCACAAAGGTTCCCTTATTGGTTACTTTATTAGGTATAGAAAGTAACTAATAGAGTGGTCACTGAGTGTATATCGGGGGGGTGGGTGGATGAGTAAATGGGTGGCTCAAGAGGTACCATGGTTGCTGAGCAGGTTGCAGAACTGAGTTAAGCAATGAAAGATGAGAATTTTATATGCCCATTGTTGGGCACTGGGAATAAATATTGCACATGGAGCAGCTGCCTACAATAACAAAGGACTCATTGTTGTGGATATTTGATGGGTTTTATTGATGACTGTTTTGGAAGTGAGATTAAACAGTGCCTGTCAGCAAGCAGTGGGACAAGGAAGAAATAGTTAGTAGTTAGTAGCCTACCGATTTTGAGAAGTGGGTCGCATGGAGAAGATGAGAAAGGAATGAGGGGGAGTAAATGGAGAAAGATGCAGCTTTAACACAGGAGAGCTCTTTGCAGGAGGTTGATTTGTCCATAAGGTGGAAGGGAACAGTGAGACTGCCAGAGTTGGAGCTAAAAGTATTGAAGAGGACAATGGAAAGAGGTTGATGGTGTGGAAAAGAACCTTTACTCCCTGATATGATGTGACCTGAAGTTTTAAAGTTGTTAATATTTCTAGCAACAGACGCTGGCCTGAAAATAGTTGATGTGGTTCAGCCACATCAGAGGAACCAGAGTAAGCAATCAAGACTTTAACTGGCTTGGCTTTCTGGTATTTTTATTATCATTTTGTTATAAGGTCAGTGTCGGCTGATAGGTGTTTCATTTGTTTCTGCAGGAATTGTCATCAGTTCATACGCTGCAACATCCCCCTCCAGAAAGTAATGCCATTCTAAAAACAGATTATCTTGGGGAGTCTCTCAGCCCAGACAAGGAATTTATATTTTTTGATACATTCCATTTCTCAGGATGCAGGATGTCTAAGTTCTGGTAAATTCCACCAACAAAATCTGCAAAAAGCATTCTCTCCTGCACTCAGAGACATGACTCAACCTAAACCAATTACCATGGAAACAGTCTGCTTTTCTTTATCTTCCTCCATTTGTTTTACCAGACTCTTGGAATAAGCTTTAGCAAACGCCACTATAGTACAACAAAAACAATTATTTTCAGATGTTAAATTAAATCTTCAGAAGCACTGTAGCTTCATTAATAACATTTTATATTTGAATGCAATAATAGTTTCAAAAATAAGGCTTAATTTTCAATGGCAGAGCAGGATTTTTGCTTTACCTCATCATATTATCAGTGCAAATTCAAAGTTTAGTCCTTCCTCATCATGTTGAGATCCATTTGAGGGCAGAAGGGGTGGGTGTTGAGCACCCAGACTTATAGATCTAGCAAAATGTCTGAACATTAGCCCAACTGTGTTGTGATCTGTTGCCTTGAATCAGATCCATGAAAAATTGGTTACTTTGCATCGAGGCTTCAGGATAGCAGTCTTAAATGTTGCTGCAAATGCAGCTGCATTGGGTACAAGGTGAGTCTGGCAGAAAGATGAGTAGACTATAAGGTGGGGAAGGGTGGGTTGAGGTGGAGGAAGCACTAAAACAGTGTCCAATGTTTAAATAGCAACTGAGTTCTACTTGCCTTAGTTTTTCAGGCTCCATGGTCAAATAATTGAAACATCTTGGAGTGAGCTGTTTGGCTGATAATGGGATTATTCTGGGCAAGGGCCTGGTTCTCAACCAGAAGAGACTCTACTGCTGTGCTCCCTTAGGTAGTCTGACAGGGTTCCAAAATACCCTGTCCAATCCACCCTCACTGCCACAGTCAGTGAAATTCACCTCTGAACAGCCATTGGACGGTGATCTACAAGGTAGTTGACACAGAAAATTGGGTATGAACTCAATGACATGAACTCTTGCACCAAGATAGTTTGGCCACAAGGAACATGAGGGCATGCTGAAGTGACTGCTCCTTCCCCGGTGCATCAACTGCAAAAACAGAGGCGCTGTGTCCTTAGCGATGCCTTGGCGAAAGTCCTGGAAGAGGAGAGGAATTAAAGATTAGATTTATTTTTAATTCATCAGATGTATTTCAAAACATTGAAACAAATAATGAAATGCATTGTTTGTGCCAACAACCAAAACAGTCTGAGCATGTGCTGGGGGCAGCCCGCAAGTGTTGTCATATTTCTAGCATCAGCATAGCGTGCCCACAGTTTACTAACCCTAATCCGTATGTCTTTTCAATACGGGAGAAAGCCAAGGCACCAGGAGGAAACTTACACAGTCAAGGGGACAATCTACAAACTTTATTTATTTAGTGACACCATGCAGAATAGGCCTCTCTGGCCCTTTGAGTCATGGTCCCCCAGCAACCCCACAATTCCGAATAACCCTAACCTAATCACAGGACAATTTACAATGGCCAGATAACCTACCTTGGTCTGTGAGAAGAAACCAGAGCATCTGGGAAAAACCCGCACATTCCAAGGGGAGGACGTGGAGACACACCTTACACAAGGGCACGAGAATTGAACTCCAAACTTCAGAATACCCCGAGCTGTAATGGCATTGCACTAACTGCTATGCACCTGTAGACATCTCCTTATTGACAGTGGTGGAACTGAACCCAGGTCTCTTGCACTATATTGAGATAGGGACAAGCAATGCTCATTTGCCAACTATTGTAATAGCCTTCAAGATGGAAGAGCTCCCTTCGTCCTCCTTCAGCTATACAATCTTATCTATTTTCAGTCTGCAGTGGCTCATAAAACAATGGCTGTTGTAACTGTAGTTACTGTTGTGGTCATTTGGAAAGCTGCTTCAGAAAGTGGAGATATTTGGACGTAGTGGGCTTAACTGCACAGCCTGTAATTGCCAGGCAACCACTCGACATAAATCAATCATATCAGAATGGAAGTAAATCTCCCTCGTGTGGCATGATTCCTGCTCAGTATCATCACCAGCTTCATATAGAAGCACTGCCAATCACAAACCCCACACTGCCCTGCAAAGCCAAGTACCTGCTCTGGTTGGCAGCTGCGATCCATGGAGAACTTCATGTTTTGCCCCTGTGTATTACTTACCAGCTGAGTATATGTACTGCCATCTGACAGCCTCCATGCTACATCCTACCTTCTGGAATAGTAGGAAGACAAAAGGATCCACAGTAATCTTGATCACAGTATTTGGTACCTCTGATAGCAGACACTAGAGTTGGCTTCTGCAGATGACATAAAGTGGAACCAGAACATCCTAGAAGATGGTTAAAAACAAAAAGAAAGTTTGAAGTACCATCTGCCTGCAGGAATCCCAAAGCAATGAGGCAATTATGAATATGATCATCAGGAAAATGACACTGGGGAATATTGGTGCACGAAGACATAAATGTCAGATTTAACTTGTTTCACTAGGTATAAAGGTAGAGATGAAAGTGGTAATGTGGTGGTGCAGTATTTGCTATTGTGTCTGATTTTAGTAAATGTAGTTTCTGCCAGGACTGTTTGCAGTCACTGTCTTGCTCATCTACACCTTTCACAAGATTCCGACCACCTTTTCTGCAGCTTAACAGTTTCTTCAGTGTGGCTCCAGTTAGTGCCGCTCCTCCTGATCTTCCCATCAGTCTTAAGAGTTTCATAAGCAGCTCATCCCTAAATCCTTCAAAAAGACCAATTAAAATGGCCTCACACAGTGTCAAGCACTCTGGACTAAGGGAGGTTAGCTTTTGACAAGGTCCAATGATTCAAAACAACTCTTCAAGAATTGCTTCAAACTGCCATGCTGCCAATTTTCCGTAGGGATCCTGTACTAAATTATATTTCAAGAAAATTTCATTGCCAGTAAAATGCTTTGGGATGCTCTGAGGTCGTAAAAGGTGCTACATAAATGCAAGTATTTCTCTTTCACTCAGTGGTGGTCTGCTAATTCCTGTCAAAATCACTCCTGGTGTCCATCTATATTGTGGGACCACTATTTAAATAAAGCTGCTACCTGATAAATATGAGTATCTGTACTGACTGGGTCCTAACTAGAAGCAAAATAAAGACAGCCCCAGAGTTTGTGCGAAGGGGATACAGGTGTTGCATCACCATGTTAACACTTGTACAACCTACTGACTACAATTAAAGTCAACCCATTCATCTTCAAGGAATAATTTTGTCAAATATAATTTTAAAAACTTTGCTTTCAATTTAAGATACTTAAGCAACTTATTAGACTTTCAAGACTAACACAAAAATAAAACTATACCTGATCCAAATAACACTACTGTAATATTAGAGGATATTTTCAGTCTCCCAATGTACGTAAAAAGGGAAAAGAAAAAATCTGTTGGTCCATAGAAGTTCCTCAAAGTTGCTGTCAGTCTCAAAGTTAAATTTGCACACTATCTCATTTGTTCAGCAGCTCTATTTCTGAAACATGGGCCAGTGTTTTTTTTTAAATATACAGTAACCTTTAAATGACGTGACTTACCAAAATCTGGATTTCTCCAACTTTAACTATGACTTTCATTCTAAATTACCTTCAAGGCAACTTATGTTGTTAGGACCTGTGACTTCCTCCTACCCTCTGTATTCCCACCACCCCCACTATATATTCATGACTTGTGCTTTATTAAAGACAATTTTGTCTTTGCACTCCTTTTAGTATTGTTGAACATTTCACAGCAGTCATCTCGATCATGTTTGCTTTTTAGATTCAGCAATTTATAACTGTGTTGATTTCCTCCCAGGCAGCACTGTGCTCACGTGGAGTTGAAGCGATGACTTTAGAGCCAAAAATAACTTCATGCCATTTTAAAATTTCTTCCCCTAGAAATAACCCTCAGTTTTTCTGAAACATGGTTTTGTACTTTATTTTACTTCATTCTCCATTGCCAGCAGAAACACAACTGCACTAGTTCATAAGACTCAAGTGATTCATTCTGTGAGTATTAAGTTAACTAATCAATTTATTAATTAGGAAAGCTTCTCATTTTTGAACTTAGTTACATTATTCTTATGATGTACACACTTCACAAAACCAAAGGGGCTGGAATAATGAAGCTGAGCAAAGGGAAGTTTTAATTATTCTTGGACCAGCTTTAGTGCTGCTTTCTCTTAGGCTATTTTATGGGAATTGCTATCTTTTTGCTTCTTTTACTGTTGTCAGAAGCTCCATCCTTTTCCAATTTCATGCTCCCAGAAGTATAATCATATTCATTAGAATCAGAATCAGGTTTAATATCACTGGCATATGTCGTGAAATTTGTTGTTATGCGGAAGCAATACATTGCAATACAATAACAAAAACTATAAATTACGCTGTATAAAGAAAATAAAAAGAAAAATTTAAAAGTTGTGCAAAAAGAGAGAGAATATTACAAAGAGAATGTCCATGGGTTCATTGTTCATTCAGAAATCAGATGGCAGAGGAGAAAAGCTAATCCTGAATTACTGAGAGTGTGCCTTCAGGCTCCTGTACCTCCTCCCCAATGGTAGCAATAAGAAGAGGGTTAGATGGGAATCGTTAAAGATGGATGCTGCCTTTTTGACACACCACTCCTTGAAAATGTCCAGGATGCTACGGAGGCTAGTGCCCATGATGGAGCCTTTGGAGTTTACAACCTTCTGCAGCTTATTTCAATCCTGCACAGTGCCCCCACCCATACCAGATGGTAATACAGCCAGTAAGTATGCTCTCCATGGTCTATTCTCAGAAATTTGCAAATGTCTTTGGTGACATACCAAATCTCCTCACGGTCCTCATAAAGTATAGCCACTGCCATGGCTTCTTTGTAACTGCATCAATATGTTAAGTCCAGTAAATATCCTTAGAGATGTTGATACCCAGGACCATCAAACTGTTCACTCATTCCACTTCTGATCTCTCTGTGAGGACAGGTGTGTGCTCCCTCATATGCTTTCTGATGCCCACAATCAATTCTTTGCTCTTACGGATGTTGAGTGCAAGATTGTTGCTGTCCCACTGAATCAGCTGATCTATCTCACTCTTGTACACCCTCTTGTCACCACCTGAAATTTTGCCAGCAATAGTTGTGTTGTCAGCAAATTCATAGATGGCATTTGAGCTGTGCCTAGCCACACAGTCACTGGGTGTAGAGGGAGTAGAGCAGTGGCTAAGCAAATATTCTTGAGGTGCACCAGTGTTGATTGTCAGTGAGGTGGAGATGTTATTTCCGACCTGCATAGACTGTGGTCTTCTGATGAGGAAGTTGAGAATCCAGTTGGAGAGGAAGGTACAGAGGCCCAGATTTTAGAGCTTTATGATCAGAACTGTGGGAATGATTGTGTTAAATGCTGAGCTGTAGTCAATAAGCAGCAGCCTGACGTAAGTATCAGTATTGTCCAGGTGATTCCAACCCACATGAAAAGCCAATGAGATCACATCCACTGTAGCCCTATTGTAGCAATAGTCAGACTGCAGTGGGTCCAGGTCCTTGCTTAGGCAAGAGTTGATTCTAGCCATAACCAGCCTCTCAAACCACTTCGTCATAGTATATGTGAATAATTGGTTTGGGCAGCATGGTAGTGTAGTGGTTAGCACAACGCTTTACTGTACCAGTCACCCATGTTCATTTCCTGCTGCTGCCTGAAAAGAGTTTGTATATTCTCCTTGTGACCATACGAATTTCCTCAGGGTTCTCCAGCTTCCTCCCACAGTCCAAAGACCTACTGCTTGGTAAGCTAATTGGTCATTGTAAACTGCCCCAGCATTACGCTAGGGTTAAATTGGGGGAATTACTGGGGAGCGTGGATCCAAGGGCCTACTCCACACTGTATGTCAGTGTATAAATAAACAAACAAATTAGCTGATTATAAAACCCTCTCTTGCCACACTTCCTCCAAGTTATTTATAAGACTGATACCACTAGGCAACTGAAAATTACCCTTATGTTCTTTGTTAAAAAAGGATCTAGTACTTCCCTGATGTATATAACGAATAAAATCTTTTTGGGCTTCCAGCCGGGTATGGGTATTGATCTTAGCCAATGTTTCAGTGACAAATTCTGCCATCTTCATCAGAGATTATGCCTAGACATGTCTAGTCCAGTGGTCTACATACACCCGTCATCCATCCCTCCTGATTGGATGAGTACTAACCAATCAGGTTTCCACTGTCGCACTTTACTTACAATTGAATTCCAATTCTTATTTAGAGCGAGACTTTCATCTTTGTTAAAATTCTTTTCCTCTAGTTTTATGTTAATGGCTTCCTTCACCAGGTGGTCCCAAAACCAATTGGTATGACACAGTAGTAGTGCCGGTCAATCCAATGGCCATTTGAAAAGCAAGTTTTTGCTGCCACCGATTTCATTAGGTAACCCAAACAGATACACCTCCTGTGCTCCTTGATGCAGGTTTCCAGCATATCTGACCATTCACAGGAGATCCTGTGAACACCAGTTGTTTTGAGCACAGCAGCACAGGAGGTGTATCCGTTTGGGTTACCCAGAAAAATCAGCGGTAGCAGAACATTGATTCATAATGGCCATGGGATTGACTGACAGCACAAAACTACTGTGCCATGCCAGTGGCTTTTGGGACCACCTGGTGAAAGAAGTCATTGAAATAAAACTAGGGGAAAAGGATTTTAACAAAGCTAAATGTCTCACTCTAAGTACGAACTGGAATTTGCTTGCAAACAAGAGACCAGATTGGATGAGTACTAGCCAATCAGGAGGTATGGATGATGGGGTTATATATGCCACCAGGCTAGACCTGATGACCAGACTAGACCCAGGCATCAACCCTGTTGAAGGTAGCAGAGTTTGTCATCAAAATGTCAGTTAAAATCGATACCTGTACCCGGCAGAAAGCCCAAAAACAGTTTATTCATCATAGTATCTGTTGTCAGACAGAATCTTCGAGAACCAATCACATCCCTAACAACATAACACTTTACTGCCCATGCCGACGATGAAAGGCAACCTACATACCAACCCCATTACTGGCCTACTTTACCTTGCACATAGTCCTGCAGCACTCCTTGGGCTCTGCACATTCTGTGCACTGACAGGACTTTCCTTTGTAGACTGTGCCAAGGAAAATTAGTAAACCTGCAGCACTCTGGAATTTTGTAACAGAGGAATCAGACTCAGAATCAGGTTTAATATCACCAGCATATGCTGTGAAACTTGGTACGTGGCAATACATAATAAAAACTGTGAATTACAGTAAGAAATATATTATATATGTATATTAAACAGTTAAAGAAGTAACACAAAAAGTAGTGTTCATGGGCTCATTATCCATTCAGGAAGCTGATGGCAGAGGGGAAGAACCTATTCCTGAATTGCTCAGTGTGTGCATACAGGCTTCTGTACATCCTCCTTGATGGACCCAATGAGAAAAGGGCATGTTCTGATGATAGGGGTGCTTAATGATGGATGCTGCCTTTTTGAGGCATCACTCCTTGAAGATGTCCTGAATGCTAGGGTGGCTAGTGCCCATGATGGAGCTGACTGAGTTTACAACTTTCTGTAGCTTATTTTGATCCTATGAAAATAAAACTTACAATTGACCTGTAAAGACATGTGCAATTAACACATCCTCATACTGTTCATCTGGCTGCAGTCCATACATTTCCACATTATTTCATTCATGGACCATGTCAATTACTCTGATGTAGAGCTAACCTCCACCTATTTAATTTCCTTTAGACAGAGAATATTAAATAGGTGGGGTCAAATCTACTTCAGAATAATTGAGATATCTAAGGATATTCAGCAAAACTAAGGATAGTTATTGAATCCTAATCATGGTCTTAAGCTAATTAGCTTCTGTAAGGAATAGCCTTCCCCATTCCAACATCTGCGATGTCCGATACAATGTCTGTCCTTTCTCTTGCAATACATTTATGTAAAATAGTTAATGCTAATTAGATACTCATCCAGAGCACCTAAAGTACTCTGGCTCATAAGTTGGTTTCCAAATTAGGGAACATTTCTGTGGTTCGATAGGTTGATGAGTTTAGGCATCAAACTCATTTCCCATGCTTCTTCAAGTATGCGGGTGTTTTTAAAGCAAGCACCACATGGAGGCAAAACACAGCTGTTAGAGCAAAGTGATGGATAACTTTAAGAAAGACTTCAGTCAATAGGAGTCAGGTGTCTATTCCATTCTAGAAAGGCATTTGTTTCAAAGATCCACAAAGGAATTAAGATAATTGACTTCTTTTGCATTTAATCCTCTTGTGAACTAGTTCAAAGCTGTGTAATGTTTGAATTGACTTCAACAATTGTCTGTCACTGCTTAGTTCAGTGAATAATACATGAATGGACCTAGGAGATGAGCATTTGGTAAAAATGAATATACTTTTGAAATGAGGTAGACATATACTTAACATTATATATTTGCTTCAGGAGCCAATAAATCAGCTTTCTGAACAGAAAAATATGTTATCTCATGATTAGAGAAGAATATTCTGCCTTCTCCGAAGGGATCCTACAACTAAACATATCCTTACCTGACACTCTGCCCTCCCCCCCCCCCCCCACTTTCTGCACAGATCGTTCCCTCCACAACTCCCTTGTTCATCTGTCACTACCCACTAATCTCCCTCCTGGCACTTAATCCTGCATGCAACCAACGTGCTACACCCATCCATTTACCTCTTCCCTTACTTCCATCCAGAGTCCCAAACAGTCCTTTCAGGTGAGGCAACACCTGTCCTGCAAATCTGCTGAGGTTTTCTATTGTATCCAGTGCTCCCGATGCAGCCCCCTCTATACTTCGATTCCCATCCCATTCTGACATGTCGATCCATAGCCTCCTCTTGAGCCAAGATGAGGCCACCCTCATGGTGGAGGAACAACACTTTATATTCTGTCCAGTTAGCCTCCAACCCCCCATAATTTGTTTTTCCACCTCCCCTCTTATTTTATTCCCACTCTGGCCTCTTTTCTCTTCTCACTTGCCTATCACTTCCTCTGGGTCCCTTCTCCACCCTTTTTTCCTGTGGTCCACTCTCCTCTCCTATCAGATTCCTTTTTCTCCAACCCACCTGGCTATACATTTTAGCTAGCCTCCTACCCTTCCCACCCCAGCTTTATATTTTGGCATCTTCCCCCCCCCCTTCCCTTGCAGTCCCGATGAAGGGTCTCATCTCAAAACATCGAATGATTATTCATTTCCATAGATGCTGCCTGACCTGCTGAGTTCTTCCAGCATATTGTGTGTGTTGCTTTAGAGTAGAGAGTCAGTACTAGAAAGCACAAATGCAAGATTAAAATAGATTAAAGAGCATGGACCATAACAAATAGAATGTTTGAAAGTCAAGAGAAATTTCCAAAACTGACAATAAATCAAAATAAATTTCAGACATTAAAATAAGGCCTTTAAGTTAGAAAATTTTCTCAAAAGAATGAATCTGAAGAACTGCCAAGAAATGAAACTGCTTATAGTTTAAAGAAGAGCTACAAACAGGTAAGACCATGGGACTTACCAAAGACAAGAATTTTGTTGATGGTTTTACAGAAGACAGAGGTGTGGACATCTAATCATTAGAAATCATATTGAATCATATTTTTCCACCATTGGTTGAAATAATTGGCAGTATGTATAAACCTTATATATGTATTTACTCCTTCACTTAATGTTTACTGATTCCAGAGATTTTTTTTTTTAAGTTTTAAAGGTAAAGTAAATGTTGAAAAATTTGGTATGTTGAAAAAAAAACATCTCTTCCATACAAAGCATTGGAAAATAACTTTATTCATCAAATAACCAATGAATATTATGATCCATTTTGGGAAATATACTCAGGAATGGTGTTAGCAACTGGTTGTCTATTGAAGAAAGTGGCATATGATCCATTGAATAGCTGGAGGCTGGCATAACAGCTCAAAGTCAAGGTACAGAGGACTGAAGGAAGCTATGTGGAGAACAGCTGTTTTGGTGAGTAAAGTTTTCAGTAAAATGCCAGTTCTGGGCAACATGCTAATTTGGCTGTGCCCAGTCTAATTTTTTTTAGTTAAAACTTGTATATCTACAACCCAAAGCCACATAGAAGAGATATTGGGCTAGATGACTGAAAGCATGGTCTAAGTGACAGGTTAAACAGAGAGTTTTAAAAGGAGAGATAGAAGTGAAGAATGGTTTAAATAAACATAGCTTTCAGCAGTGAAAGAACTGAATTCAGGAATGCTCAAAAGGCCAGAATTGGACGAAGAGTCTTGGCCTGAAACGTTGACTGCTCATTTCTACAGATGATGCCTGACCTGCTGAGATTCCCCCAGCTTGTTTGTACGTGTTGATTTGACCACAGCGTCTGAAGTGTACTTTGTATTTGGAAAAGCATAGTTGTCTTGTAGGCTGTAAAAGCTGAAGATGATTTCTGGGATCAGAAGGGTCAAGACTATTGAAGGAAACAAGCAAATCATTCAGAATTATAAAATTGAGGCATTACTAGGAACTCGTGTAGTTCAGGGAGGACAAGGATAATAGCTGAACAGGGTTTGGTAGGAGATATTTTTGGATGACCTCAACATTGTAGAAATAGAACACATGGACGGTTGACTGGGACTACAATAGGATAAACACAGCAAGGACATGGATGAAAATTTTGCTGCCAGGTGAGCTGAGGCAAGGGGAAGTTATGATGAAAATGAAGCAAACAAAATCAAAATGATGATGACACTGTAGTGACGGTGGTGTAGCAGTTAGCATAGTGCTATTACAGCGCCAGCGACCTGGGCTTAATTCCTGCTGCTGTCTGTAAGGAGCTTGTACACTCTCCCCATGACTATGTAGGATTCCTCCAGTGCTCCAGTCACCTCTCATATTCCAAAGACGTATGGTTATTAGGCTGATTTGCCACATGGGTGTAATTGCGTGGCACAAGCTTGTTGGGCCTGTCACCATGCTGTATCTCTAAATAAACAAGATTAAGTATGTCTTTACAATTCCAATTAGAAGAACTTTCTGCTCATTCATTACTGGAATCAGATAGGTCAATGCTGGGTGGGTGTGAAAAAGGGCTGAATGCACAGAATGCACTTACCAGGGGCATTGGCTAGATGAAAATTAGAAGGTGACTAATGTGAAAATTCTGAGCAACACCCAAAGATATTCCAGGAGAGACTAAGAGACGTTTGTTCAACTATATCTGTCCTATTTCACAGTCAAAATATTAAACTGTTCTCCTTGTCTAGTCCTCTCCCATCAGGCTTTTAACTCTTTCTTTCTTAATCAAATATTGCTCCTGCTTCTCTTTGCAATATTCTAAGATAATTCTCCTAATTTCTGTCCTAATTTCAGTGATGATCATCATAAATATTTGTCCTATAATTCCCAATAAATTTTGTTGCCTATTTATTTTTATTGATTTCAATAGAACTAAATTTTAGAAGTGGAACACAATGCACAGCTGCTGCTATTTATGTGCATTACTACAGGCAATCTAAGGAAGATTTATACTCCTGTGTATTAAACACTGCCAATGACTCATATCGGCTTACAAGGAGGAGCAGAAACAGGACTAGGCCATTCAACCTGCTCTGCCATTCAATAAAGACATGGCAGATCTCTTACCTGAGTGTCACTTTTAGGTACAAACTATATATCCCTTCATTATTAGAGTATTGAATACTTGCTGTCCCAACTGATGTTTCTCTTTGGCAGAGAATTGCAAACATGATCGACTCACAGTTGTGGACATTTCTCATATAGCAAATAAGAAGCTGCAGAAACTCATCAGGTCAGGCAGCATCTGTGTGGGGAAATGGCCAGTCGAAGTTGCAGGTTGAGACTTGGCATCTGGTCTCCGGATTCTATTAATTCTGAAGTAGGCCTCAATTGCAATGGCGGTTTCTATACGAGAGCTACAGATAGCAAGGGCCACAAGTTTCCAACTGATTGGTTCCACTAAGCATGTTTAAGCATCTCTCATAACCAAAATACCAGATGAACAGAGGACTCTCAAAGAACCAAATACAGACCATGCAACTTGCAATGCCCTCAGAGGTTCATTTTATTTCACCTCACTTTGAAAGTGAATCATTTAAGCACAAGAATGGGCTGCTTCAAACAATTAGCCTCCTTCCTAAATGATTCTGAAATTTGGTCATGTAGCACAAGTGATTCTTTTACATTGGTTGATTGGTTAATTGTTGTCACATGTACTGAGGTGCAGTGAAAAGCCTTCCTTGTGTATTATCCATACAGATCAGTTCATTACAATGGTGCATTGAAGTAGTATAAGGTAAAAAAGTAACAGAATGCAGAATGAAGTGTTACAGTACATAGGAAGTACAGTGCAGGTATACAGTAAAGGACAGCGTCACAAGGTAGATTTTTGGTTAAGAGTCATTTATTGGGCTTAAAACAGCAAAATAGAAGATAGCTTTGGGCCCGGTGGAATATGCTTTCTGGCTTTTGTATCTGTGGTGAGAAAAAAAAATAGTTGACAATACTAATTGTCACCAATGACAAACCAGCTTGCTTTGGTAAATCTATTTATCAGGCAAGAAAAGAGATATATTTTGCAGTCTGAAAGGCTATATTTGTGGATAGGTCAAATATTTAAATAGTACATTACATTTGTGTTGATGAGGTACAAGACATAAGATTCAATTTCCATACATTTTTGACACAGATATTAGTGTATTAAATGTTAGATTCTATGGATTCTTACAAGTGTGTATATTGTTTATATACATTTATATCCATTTTCCATGCAAGAGAAGCACAATTCCCAGGCTTATCTTAATGTTCCTCACTTAGAAACAAATCTATAATCAAACAGCAAAGTTCATGCCCTTCCCCATACTTTTTCATAACCTCTTTTCCACTTTTTCTTTTTGAAGAAAGTTTACTCTTTTAGCTTGTTTTATTTTTGTTTCTTTCCCATTTTTTAAATTCCTTTACTGTTTCAGTACTACTTCTGAATGTTTCATCTCCATCTTCTTTTCCATTGCCTTGTACTCCCTTCTTTCTTTTACATTTTATTTAAAGAAAGCTACTCTCGATTATTTTTCAAGTTTCTGCCAGCAGGATCCAGCAATAATAAACTGTGACGTTCCTGATACAAAATGGGTTTTCCAGGGGTCCCAGGGAAACCAAATGGTATTTCATGTAAAGTGCCCAGTCCAACAAAAAGCATGCAGAAACAAACTCTAGGAAATGCCTTCTGATTCTATTTTATGACTGAGTTTTTTGTTAAGCATCAAAGCGATCATACAGTGAGAGAACTCACAATGCAGGAAGTCTTCAAAATATTATTTCACACTTGGCAATTTGTATAGGCAAGTTTTGTCCTGCGCTACTTAATATACAATATTAACTGCCTTTGCTGAGTATCTAAGGGTGCTATTATGACATAAGGTGCTTTTAATCTCAGCAGAACCTATCAGTAAAAATAATCAAACTTTGCTGGATTCATCCTTAAATTGTTTTTTCCTTCTAGCAATTTAATATTAATTTGTATTATCATTATGCTCCAATATTAATCCTAAACATACCAAAAACAAAGGAAAAGCTTTGTTGACCTTAAAAAAAACCCTCAATTTTCTTGTAGGTTGTATCTAATATTCATTCTTGGTTCTTTTTGTGAATAAATCATCTTGTAAATCCTGATTACTTTAAAGATATCCATTAAGGATGTATGGTTTTGAAAATATCTTCTGAAGAGCATTCCATTACAGTTAAACCCAATTACCACAGTGACATAAACAACAATGCTATTCTGTGAAGGTATGTTAATATAGAATGACACAAAACAGAAGGACACCAAGAATTATTGGAGTTTTTAACAAGCATGCCCCTCAAATTTGCAAGCTCTAAGTATACTTCTCTTACCATTTACCCTAAAACATCTTTTTCTCCTGTAAAATTCAATACCAGCTGATGAATTTCATCTGGAAAAAATGTCATTGTTTTCCAGATATGTTCAGAAGTTTCATTTTTGCAAATGCTGTTTCTGATTAAATTGAAACTTCAGACTATTAATGGTTTACATACTAGCTCCGAAAAAGCAAAGTCATTTTTCAATAGCAAAAAAGTGAGAGACCGTTGGGAATACAAAGGAAAGAGAAAGGAATGAAGGAATGAAAAATGTTAGTTGAAAAAAATTCAGCCAAGAGAAGTCACATAGGTTAGCAAAATCATTTAGAACATATTTGAAAGTGTATCTCATTTATTTGGCAAAAAAAAGTTTTTTATTAAACATATTACAAATGTTGTCAAAATAATTGGAGATAAATGTGTACTGTAACAAAAAGGAATTCCTGTTCTCTTTTCCAATGTAGCAATCTACAAAATTATAAATTATACAGTGCAGTGTATTTATTTTTGTCTGCATTTTGGCAGCTATTCAACTTACTTAAATAAGCGTGTTAATCAGAAATTAAACCTGAACTTGCAATTGAATTACAGTTTCTTCAACTGACAAAATCATATTTAACAAATCATTAATGATGTGACACATCTCTGATTATTTTTATACCTTGTTTGACAGACACTTCTGGAAATGTCTTCTTGTTTAACATCGTCAGCAGAGCTTCCAGTTAAACTTCCTTACGTGGCATTAAATACTGCTGAGCTGAATGGCATTTACTCACCCCTCACTCTAAGAATCATGGTCTGACTTGGCAAGGAGTTGGAAACACATTTTTGTCACAACAGCTGACCTCCAAAGTTAGGCCCATCTGGTCCTGTTTTCAATAAGTTTTGGAATCAGACTGTACTAATTAGGAGAAAATTTTAAGTCAACAATTGAAATACTTGCTCTTTTCATATGCCCAGACTGACAGTTGGATTAAGAGTCTAACTGCTTTCATGGGTCCATCCGCTACGTTCTTTTCTCAGCACTGTAAACTCTAAGCCAGTTACTGGTGTCAACGTGCTGTGAGAAATTTTTGGATCAACTGCAGTGCTATCTATTTTGAGCTTTGTCACAGCTTGAAATTTTAATTTATTTTGATGATGCTGCCAGTCATTTTATGACAGTCCCTGATTTAGTCTCAGAACACCAGGTACTTCCATTTGAAAAAGTAGATTTATATAATTTAAGGCAAAAATTAGTTCCAGTCTACGCCAGTATTTATGGTGATGTTTAAAAGGATAGAATGTGAAGGATGGAAAAGCTGTCAGCCAATTGTCAAGGAAGTCCTCTCTACCAAACTCAGTGCATTTGCCTCTGGAATGGTATAACAGGACAGGGGCAGGAATGAAAGCCTCAGGACAGTTGGTGAATGCCTTGACCATGGAGTTATAAATGTCATATGACAAACCTCTCTTCTGGAGACAACTAAGAACAGATTTGGATTTTGAGTTAAAGCAATATTTGTGTATATATTAATTAGCTCCAGCTTATCCTTTTATTAAAAATAGGAAATGAAATAATCTTTGTACTGCTCAATAACTGAAATCACTTTAACTGTGGAACAAGTACTTGACTTACTATTTGCTGACATTATTTATGAAGTTCCTTTGTACATGCTTTACAGCTGTTCAGAAGAGTTCATATCATATGCAATTTTAGCCTAACTGGGTGTGAGGGTGTGATGTTATGTTTCAGCATATGTACAGTTCTTAGGCAGATGATCTGAAAAATCGCTAACCATAAAGAAATCATACAAAAGAGGTCAACCACTTATTTACAGTTTATTGTGAATGGCATGGTAGTGAGTAAAAAAAATGCTATGTGACTTCTAGTTCTTTTAAAGTTTACAAAGTACAGTGTTTATTAAAATAAGTGGTAAAATGGAAAATTAAATCTGTTGAGCAATTGATAAAAAAGCAGAATGAGGCCAGCATTCATCTGGGCTCATTGCCTTACTTTAAACTAATTTGTGTTAAATAAATTACTCTTGACTGCATAAGAAATGAGGTACATCCAAATCTAATCAGTAATTTTCCACCACATATTTACCAAAGAAAGTCAAGAGTTTATGTTACAATTATAGTAAGAAAAACTATTTATATTTTATGTACCTTTTGTTTACATTGTAGTTAAATCTATTTCAACAATGCCTTGCTACAACTCAGAAGATCATGATAAACTGTAAAATATTCAGCACATGATACAAACTCACAGCCAATCAATGTATACTTACATTTTCCATTCATATCCTTTGTTTTAGAGTTTTCTGAATCTTTCCAAGGCAATAGTGCTATTTGAAACAAGAAGCCAAAATTTTTGACAAATATAAATTTGGGAGTCTGGATTGTTCACCTCAAGTATTCAAACCATGTGCTTAAAATATTTCTAATTTTGTATATATATTTAATGCTCATATCTATTCATTCTGAAAATGTTTTTGAAGGGTAGGAATTTTATTTGAAACATTTCAAGAAAAATAAATGGTATGTAATACAATAGGTGCACCGTACACCAGAATGATTTCCCTTAGTTGCTCGGAAGGAAACTCTTCATTACAAAGTAGGTGATGAAACATAAATTACCTGGATCAATTTGGTGCTTAACTCGATTAATGATTCAACACTAGAGTTTCATCATATAAAAGGACTCAGTGCCATTCACACTCTGAAGGCTGCAATAATAAAAGGTGAGGTGAATTTATAAAAGTTACTGTGAGTTTAACTGGTAATAAATCTTTCTTAGTTTACCAGCACACCAACAGGGTCGGATCGTACCTCCTACACTGTCACAGAAAGATAACAGCACTCAATTATACAAAAGTCTGATAGATGCAAAGTCTGGACAAGGCGATGATTGATTATTTAGACTAGAATTATGGTGCTCCTGGATCATCAGATCTGAGGTTAAAAAGAAACAAGAGAAAAAGCAGCAAGATGTCCGAACACCTTTTCAATTTAGGCTGAGATACACTATTTCTGGTGCAGTTCTGGATTCCCTGAGAAAGTGGTGGTCGACTTTCCCTTGAGCTGCTGTAGTCCTGGTGAAAGTAATGACTTCCCAGCACAGTCATAAAGTTACCTTTGCTAATTGTATTGATTATATCAGCCACTTCCTTATCACCTCCCCTCTGGAGGGTGCTCCCACATTAGTGTTGGATGAGGAAACCCAACAATGATGAAGAAATGGCAGTGTATCCAAGCAGGATATATTCTGGATATAAACACATTTTTACTTTCTCTTCGTTGGTCAAAGAAGCTGTTGTCTTTCTTAGGGGAGTCATCAATTAAGCCATTCAATCCAGTTACAATAAACTGTGGACCAGGCTAAACCTGGAACTACTGTTTGCCAATGATCTGTAGGAACCAAATTTAGCAATGTAATCAACAGCAGCCAGCTTAAAGACGCCAGTGTCTTTCTGCGTTGAGGTGGGACAAAGTAGAATCAGTCAGGGAGGACAGTTCAAGGACACTGTCAGAGTGCACATTCAGAGGCATCTCTATGGACAGGCAGTCTAAGTGAAATATTTTCATACAGCAGGATTTACAATCCAATCAGTGTGTCGTGGTGTGCGCTGGCAGTGCAGAGGAAAGACAGCCTCCCATGAAGAGATGGTGGCCACAGATTATACATAAGAATATCAACAGAACATCGATGACTTGACCGAGCAACACAGCGAGACAAAACATTATCAAAACTAGGACCCCACAAGTGTGCTAATCGAGCATTCACTTAAATAATACAAGTAACACGGAATCCCTGAGCCTATCAAAATAAACTTAACAAGGAAATAAACAATTATTGACAAATATTAAACAACAATTAACCAGTTCAGGTGCTCTTAAAAACCTTGGCGCCCAGTGCTCTCCAGCTCCCCGCAGAAGCCTGGAGGGCTCATTACACAGTGTACAAGATTATGAGAGGCCTAGTTAGGCAAAATAGGAAGGATCTATTTCCCTTAGCAGTGGGATCAAAAAGAGACATAGATTTAAAAACTGGTCAAAGGAAGTCCTAATGAAGGGTCTCAGACTGAAACATTGACACTTTATTCTTTTTCATGGATTCTGCCTGTCCTGTTAAGTTCTTCCAGCATTATGTGAGTGTCACTGAGGAGGGAATGAGTATTTTCTTCTGACTCAGAAGATAATAGGAGCCTGGAACTCATTGCCTCAATGTAATTGGATGTGCACTTGAAGGGCTGCAACCTGCAGGGGTCTGGCCCTGGCATTGGAAGTTGTGATTAGGCCAAATAGCCCTGTTCAGGTGCATTAGGTTCAGAGTCATCAAGCACAGAAGGAAAGTCCTTCAAACCAGTGTGTCCACCCACACTGATCTAGCTAAATAAAATCCTGCACCAATCACATTTTATTCTCCCCACATTCCACTTAACAACCTGCCCATTCTACCAGTCAGTGACCCACTAGGGAAATTTTGCAGTGGCGAGTTAACCTACCTACCTATCTGCACCTACTTGGGGTGTGGAAAGAAACTGGAGAAAATAGAGGAAATTCAGGCAGTGACAGGGAGAATGTGAAACTCCAAAGAGGCAGCCTCAGAGGTCAGAACTGAATCCAGGTCGCTGGAGATGTGCCTCTGTACGTGACACTCAATTCAGGATCTGGCGGTGAGAGAAATAAGAGGATGCACAAAAACTTTAGTTAATTTATTCAGTGCTCTAGGGAACCAATGCAAAACAATACTTACCTAACTTAATGCCCTCTGGCCCAAGCCTACTATTGAGTGCCTTTATTCCCTCTTCAGTTCCTGGTGACACAGACCAATGGTGAAGTTTGTGTAAGTTGTGGAGTGGCTGTGTTTGCCCCAGTTATACTTCACCTAGGGGGAAATGACACCTCATCCCTTGCACAAACAAGTTTCTCTTGTTCACTTGTTTCCACAGATGCTGAATTCCTTCAGCATTTTGTGTGTGTTGCTTTTGATTTCCAGCAACTGCAGATTTTCTAGAGTTCAGCGAGTTCTTGTGATTCAGTAAATCTTGCAGTAACTTTTAACCATGTACTGCATTTCATATTCCAAAATGCTTCAACAAGCTCAGCTGCCCCTTACTCAGGTTAGTATGGTAACTGCTCAAAGAGTTCGCCCTTGTTTGGATTTACATTTCATACACTGTACCACTCTGCTACCCAACGATGCAGCTGTGCCATTGAATGGCACGTGCGCGAGTGTGTGCGTGTGCGTGCAGTTCCTGTCACTGCACCCAAACCACAGAGAAAAACCGCAGGTGCCAAAAACTGAAGTATGTTGCTGCAGCCACGTGGCAGGTCTGTCAGCATCTGCAGAGAGAGGGGAACAGACTTAATGTTTCAGCTCAACGATCTATCATCAGATCTCAAAGATGCAGTTCACAAGGTAAGAGAGAAAGAAAGAAAGGGGAAAAAATAGCAAAGAAGTAGAAATTCTTCAAGGTGGGAATGTTTGGGAAGAAACCGAAGTAAAATGTTGCAGATGCTTCACAATCTCATCTCTGAGGGCATCGGATTGAATAAAGTTTACTCGAGATTGCTCTTTGGCACCTTGAGATAACCCAGCAGGCACACTAAAGAAAGCTTAACTTGCACACCAGTGTTTATACAAGAAAGGAAAATATGTCTGTAAATAGGAAGTAATGTAAATTTTGGTATATAAGCCACAGCTTTGTGTAATTCCCTCCAGGATCCCTACTAAGATGATCCCTTTCAAGGTCTTTACTTAAGGAAAATATTTTTTTTCCTCTGCAGCCTGAATAAAGAGAAGTGGAGCAGCATGAGGACAGAGCCCAGTACAGGGCAATGGGAGGGGAAGGTGACCACAAGAATGTTTGTGAGGGAAGGTGAACAGCAGTAGTTGGTGAGAGGTCAGTATGACAATGGGAGAGGACAGCATGACAGTGAGAGAGGTCAGTGGGGAGGGAAGTGGAACAGTGCAAGAGATTAGTGAGTCAGAGGGAGAGGTCAGGGTGACAGTGGAAGGGCGGGGGTCAATGGGAATAGGGAGAAGTGTCAGAAGTGTGAATCTGTGGTTAACCGCAGCTCCAAAGCCATATTAAAGTCTGTTGATGACACTGCTGTTGCTAGCCAAATCAAGTGCAATAAATGTGTGCATGTAGGAGGAATGTTGAAAATCTGGTTGAATGGTACCATAACAACAACCTCTCACTGACTATCAGCAAAACCAAAGAGCTGATTATTGACTGCAGGGGGAAGAAACCAGAGGTACATGAGCCAGACCTCATTAGGGGACCAGAGGTGGATAGAAACCTAGAAAACCTACAGCACAATGCAGGCCCTTCCGCCCACAAAGCTGTGCCGAACATGTCCCTACCTTAGAAATTACCTAGGCTTAGTCATAGCTCTCTATTTTTCTAAGCTCCATGTACCTATCCAGGAGTCTCTTAAAAGACCCTATCATATCCGCCTCCACCACCATCATCGGCAGCCTATTCCACACACTCACCACTCTCTGTATTAAAAAAAAACTTACCCCTGACATCTCCTCTGTACCTATTTCCAAGCAACTTAAAACTGTGTCCTCTCATTCTAGCCATTTCAGCCCTGGGAAAAAGCCTCTGACTGTCCACATGATCAATGCCTCTCATCATCTTATACACCCCTATCAGGTCACCTCTTGTCCTCCATCCCTCCAAGGAGAAAAGGCTAAGTTCACTCAACCTGTTCTCTTAATGCAGGCTCCCCAGTCCAGGCAACATCCTTGTAAATCTCCTCTGCACCCTTTCTATGGTTTCCACCTCCTTCCTGTAGTGAGGTGACCACACCTGAGCACAGTACTCCAAGTGGGGTCTGACCAGGGTCCTATATAGCTGCAACATTACCTCTTGGCTCTTAAACTCAATCCCATGATTGGTGAAGGCCAATGCACCGTATGCCTTCTTAACCACAGAGTCAACCTGCGTGGCAGCTTTGAGTGCCTGACTCAGACCCTAAGATCCCTCTGATCCTTCACACTGCCAAGAGTCTTACCATTAATACTATATTCTGCCGTTATATTTGACCTACCAAAATGAACCACCTCACACTTATTTGGGTTGAACTCCAACTGCCACTTCTCAGCCCAGTTTTGCATACTATCAATGTCCCACTGTAACCTCTGATAGCCCTCCACATTAACCACAACATACCCAACCTTTGTGTCATCAGCAGATTTACTAACCCATCCCTCCACTTCCTCATCCAGGTCATTTATAAAAATCACGAAGAGTAGGGGTCCCAGAACAGGTCACTGAGGCACACCACAGGTCACCAACCTCCATGCAGAATATGACCCATCTACAACCTTCTGTGGGCAAGCCAATTCTGGATCTACAAAGTGGACTGTTTGAACAGCTTCCGTCTGGTAGGCGCTTCAGATCCCTCCAGACTAAGACTAATAGGCACTGGAGAAGTTTTTTCCCTACTGCGGTCACTTTGCTGAACAGTTAACTGCCAGTTAACTGTCGGCTAACTATTACTTTGATTGCACTACTTGTATGTATAATCTATATTTTCATTTATATTTATCATTATTATTGTTATGAGCAGAGAGACAACATCTGCCGGAAGTAAATTCCTTGTACGTGCACAGGTACTTGGCAATTAAAGTCTGATTCTGATTCTGATTCTGATGTCCCCTTGTATCCCATGCCTCCTTACTTTCTCAATAAGCCTTGCATGGGGTACCTTATCAAGTGCCTTGCTGAAATCCATATAGAATACATTCTCTGCTCTACCTCCAAAGTGTTTTGTCGCATCCTCAAAAAATTCAATCAGGCTCGTAAGGCACGACCTGCCTTTGACAAAGCCATGCTGACTATTCCTAATCATATTATGCCCCTCCAAATGTTCATAGATCCTGCCTCTCAGGATCTTTTCCATCGACTTACCAACCACTGAAGTAAGATTCACTGGTCTATAATTTCCTGGGCTATCTCTATTCCCTTTCTCGAATAAAGGAACAACACCCACATCCCTCCAATCCTCCAGAACCTCTCCTGACCTCATTGATGATGCAAAGGTCATCGCCAGAGGCTCAGCAATCTCCTCCCTCACTTCTCACAGTAGCCTGGGATACATCTTGTCCAGTCCCGGTGACTTGTCCAACTTGATGCTTTCCAAAAGCTCCAACACATCCTCTTTCTTAATATCTATATGCTCTAGCTTTTCAGTCCACAGTAAGTCATCCCTACAATCACCAAGGTCCTTTTTCGTAGTGAATACTGAAGCAAAGTATTCATTAAGTACCTCTGCTATCTCCTCCAGTTCCATACACACTTTTCCATTGTCACACTTGATTGGTCCTATTCTCTCACATCTTATTCTCTTGCTCTTCACATACTTGTAGAATGCCTTAGGGTTTTCTTTACCCTCTCATGGCCCCTTCTCGTTCTCCTAATTTCATTTCTAAACTCCATCCTGCTAGCCTTATAATCTTCTAGATCTCTATCATCACCTAGTTTTTTTCTAAACCTTTTATAAGCTTTTCTTTTTGACTAGATGTACAAGAGTCTTTGTACACCATAAGGTTGGCAACTTTAAATTCCTTTGCGTTATCATATCAAAGTATTTGTCCTAGGCACCAGAGCATAAGTGCCATAAAAAAGGCACTACAATGTCTCTACTGGCATGTCATCTAAAATGTTGAGAAACCTCTATAAATGTACAGTAGACAGTATCCTGACTGGTTGCATCACACCCTCTGGTAAGGAAACACCAATGCACATAAATGGAAAAGGCTACGGTAAGTGATGAATACAGCCCAGTCCATCACAGGCAAAGCCCTTCCCACCATTGCGAACATCTACACAGAGCGCTACCACAAGAAAGCAGCATCTATCATCATCATCTAGTCTGTGCTCTCTTCTCGCTGGTGCCACCAGGAAGGAGGTACAGGAGTCTTAAGTCCCCCACCCACCAGGTTCGAGAACAATTATTACCCTTTAACTATCAGACCCCTGAACCAACATGACCAACTTCACTCACCTCAAACTCTGAACTGATTCCACAAGGTATGGATGCACTTTCGAGAACTCTACTACTCATGTTCACAGCATTATTTATTTATGTATGTATGTATGTATGTATGTATTTATTTATTTATTTTTAACAATCTGTACAGTTTGTTTTCTTTTGCACTGTGGTTGTCTGTCAGTCTTTGTGTGCAGTTCTTCATTGACTATTGTATTTCTCTACTCTACCATGAATGCCTGCAAAAATGACACTCGCCCCACTACAACCCTCACCACCACTTAATTATATCAGAGGGTTAGGAAGGTAGGCAGAGGGGGTGGTGTGGCTCTACTGGTAATGAATGGCATCAAATCAGTAAAATGATGTGACATAGGATTGGAAGATGTTGAATCATTGTGGGTTGAGTTAAGAAGCTGCAAGAGTAAAGGGACCCTGATGGTAGTTATATACAGGCCTCCCAACAGTGGCTGGGAGGTGGATCACAAATTACAACAGGAAATAGCAAAGGTGTGTCAAAAGGGCAATGTTCTGGTAGTCATGGGAGGTTTTAACATGCAGGTCAATTGGAAAAATCAGATTGGTAATGGATCTCAAGAGAGTGTGTTTGTTAACTACCTAAGAGATAGCTTTTTGGAGCAGTTTATCATTGAGCCTGCTAGGGGATCAGCTGTACTGGATTAGGTTTTATGTAATGAACTGAAGGTGATTAGGGAGCTTAAGGTAAAAGAACTCTTAGGAATGAATGAGAACAATATGATTGTGTTCAACTTGAAATTTGGTAGTGAGAAAGTAAAGTCTGATGTAGCAGTATTTCAGTGGAGTAAGGGAAATTACAGTGGCGTGAGAGAGGAGTTGGCCAAAGTAAATTGGAACAAGCTGCTGGCAGGGATGTCAGCAGAGCAGCAATAGCTTGCAATTCAAGGTAAAATAAGGAAGGTGCAGGACATGTGTATTCCAAGCATGAAGAAATACTAAAATGATAAAATAGTACAACCACGGCTGACAAGGGAAGTCAAAGTTATTGTAAAAGCAAAAGAAAGGGCATACAAAAAAGCAAAAATTAGTGGGAGGATATAGGATTGGGAAGTTTTTAAAAACCTACAGAGAGCAACTAAAAAAATCATTAGAAGGGAAGATATGAAATATGAGAGCAAGCTGGCAAATAATATCAAAGTGGATAGTAAAAGATTTTTCAAGTATGTTAAAAATTAAAGAGAAATGAGAGTAGATATAGGACCGCTAGAAAATGAGGCAGGAGAAATAATAACAGGGGACAAGGAGATGGCTAGTGAATTAAATTATTTTGCATCAGTCTTCACTGTGGAAGACACTATCAGTGTGCCTGATATTGTAGTGTGTGAAGGAAGAGAAATGGGTGCAGTTACTATTACAAGAGAGAAGGTGCTCAAAAAGCTGAAAGACCTAAAGGTATGTAAGTCACCCAGACCAGATGAACTGCACCCTAGGGATCTGAACGAGGTAGCATCAGACATTGTGGTGGCATTAGAAATTATCTTTCAAAAATCATTGGACTCTGGCATAATACAGAGGACTGGAAAATTGCAAATGTCACTCCAGTCTTTAAGAAAGGAGGAAGGGAGCAGAGAAAAAATTATAGACCAGTTAGCCTGACCTCAGTGGTTGGGAAGTTGTTAGAGTCAATTGTTAGGGATGAGATGATGGAGTACTTGGTGACACAGGACAAGATAGTATAAAGTCAGCATGATTTTCTTCAGGGAAAATTCTGCCTGACGAACCTATTGGAATTCTTTGAGGAGATTACGAGAAGGATAGATAAAGGGGATGCAGTGGATGTTTTGTACCTGGACTTTCAGAAGGTCTTTGACAAGGCACCACAGGTGAGGCTGCTAACCAAGTTAAGAGCCCGTGTATGGTATTACAGGAAAGTTACCAACATTGACTGATTGGTAGGAGGCAGCGAATGGGAATAAAATGATCCTTTTCTGGTTGGTTGCCAGTGACTACTGGTATTCCGCGGGGGTCGGTGTTGGGACCACTTCTTTTTATGCTGTTTATAAATGATTTAGGTGATGGAATAGATGGTTTTGTTGCTAAGTTTGCAGATGATACAAAAAATGGTGGAGGGGCAGGTAGCGTTGAGGTAACAGGTAGGATTCAGATTCATTTAGAAACCACAAATGCAATGCAGTTAAAAAATGAGACAACGTTCCTCCAGAATGATATCGCACAAGCACACGACAAAACAGACTACACCAGAAAATCCACATAACATTTGGCAATCCCCAATCCAGAGTCCGGAGAGGCTGCTGCGTATTAATATCACGCTACCGTCTTAGCGCATTCCCCAGAAAGGAGCTCCAAATCCACCAAACAAGACCAAAAACTAAAGCTACAAGACCTGCACAAAACCACATAGTTACAACAGTGCAAACAATAGCATAATTGATTTTAAAAAAACAGACTATGGGCACAATAAAAATAGTCCAAAGATGTTAAAAGAATGTAAGTTCAAAAGAAATCACCACACAGTTCCACAAGTCCCCAGGGTCTCGACAGACTCGCCATCCCATGCCAGCAGCAGAAGGGAATACCCCCGCTATGGACTTCCACGCGCCGCCCAACTCAGCCTCACAGACGCAGCACACACCAAAAGCAACCTGACCGCAGCAGATTCAGAGTCCATCGAACCTCCGAGCCAATGACCATCCCCTCCGGCACAGCTTCTCCGAGCACCATCCTCTGCCGAGTGTATTAAGACAGCCCCGCCTACGGCCATCACCAATGTGACCCCGAGGACTGGGGGCCTGTTCTTCCCAGCAGAGACGTGGACCTCACAGCAGTGGCAGAAACGAAGAAGGTCTTCCTAGAGATTTCCAGATGTTCCTCCATGCTCCCACGTCCATTTTCAATCTATTATGATTGCGCACGGCACCCCACTTCACAAATAACAGATAATCAGCCCCGGAGTGGCCGCAGCAAGCTGTGTCAAGCCGCCACCTTGGATGCAGAAGGATTTAGACAGATTAGGAGAATGGGCAAGAAAGTGGCAAAGGAAACACAATGCTGGAAAATGCATGGTAATGCATGGTCATGCACTTTAGTAGAAAAAATAAATGTGTGGACTATATTCTAAATGGGGAGAAAATCCAAGAATCTGAGATATAGAAGGACTTTGGAGTCCTTGTACAGAATTCCCTGAAGGTTAACTTGCAGGTTGAGCCGGTGGTGAGGAAGGGAAATGCAACGTTAGCATTCATTTCAAAAGGTCTAGAGTACAAGAGCAAGGATATGATGCTGAGGCTTTATAGGGCACTGGGTCTGTACACCGCTGGAATTTAGAAGGATGAGGGGGGATCTCATTGAAACCTTTCACATGTTTCTCATAGTGGGAGAGTCTATGATAAGAGGGCACAGGCTCAAGATAGAGGGCACCCTTTCAAAACAGAGATGTAGAGAAATTTCTTTTGCCAAAGGGTAGTGAATTTGTGGAATTTGTTGCCACATGCAGCTGGGAGGCCAGGTTGCTGGGTGTATTTAAGGCAGACATTGATAGATTCTTGATTGGACATGGCATCCAAGGTTTCAGGGAGAAGGCCGGGAACTGAGGTTGAGGAGGAGATAAAAAAAACAGATCAGCCATGATTGAATGGTGGAGCAGACTCAATGGGCCAGATAGCCTCATTCTGCTCCTGTCTTAAGTCTAATTATAAGCTGTCAAAGTCAACTTATATACAGACACTCCTGTACTGAATGTCTCTTTATGTACATATAATTAATCTACAGTATGTATAAAAGCTATCTTATGTATTTATATTTATTGTGCTTTTTTAATTAGTGTGTCCTTTATCTTAATGAGTATTTTATATGCTGCATTGGTTATGGAATAGTAACTATTTTATTCTGGTTTATACGTGTACTGAAAATGGCGTTAAACAATCTTCAATCACAAAATGAATCTCAAGGTGGTATATGATGATACTTACATACTTTGATAATTAATTTACTTTAAAATTTGTACTTTTGAATAAATTCAAAAATCAGAAATGCAAAGGGACTAGTGCAGGATTTCCAAAAGGTTAACTTGCAGATCGAATCAGATGTAAGGAAAGCAAATGCAATGCAAATGGAAATACAAATAGAAAAGGCGTATCAAAAGGGCAATATTTTGCTAGTCATGGGAGATTTCAGCACACGGATCAATTGGAAAAATCGGGTTGGTAATGGATCTTAAGAGAGTGAGTTTGTTGAATGCCTACAAGATGGTTTTTTTAAGAGAAGTTTGTCATTGAACCTACCAGGGGATTAACAATAGTGGATTGGGTGTTATGTAATGAGCTGAGGGTAATTTTAGGGAGCTGAAGATAAAAGAACCCTGAGGAGGCAATGATCACAATATGATTGAGTTCAACTTGAAATTTTATAGGGAGGAAGAAAAGTCTGACATAGTGCAGTATTTCAGTGGAGTAAAGAAAATTACAATGGTATGAGAGAGGAGTTGCCCAAAGCAAATGGAAAGAGCTGCTGGCAGGGATGACAGCAGAGCAGCAATAGTGAGAGTTTCTGGAGAAGAATGAGGAAGATGCAGAATAGACATTTTCCAAAAGCAAAGAAATACTCAAATGGCAAAATAGTACAACAATGGATGACAAGGGAAGTCAATGCTGATATGAAAGCAAAAGAAGGGGCATACAACAAAGCAAAAACCAAGGATTGGGAAGCTTTTAAAACCCAACTGTGAGCAACTAAAAGAATCATTAGGAGGGGAAAAAATGAAACATGAAAGCAATCTAGCAAGAAATATTAAAGTAGTTAGTAAAAGATATTTCAAGTATGTAAAAAATAAAAGAGAAATGAGAGTGAATATATGGCCACTAGAAAGTAAGGCCGGAGAAATAATAAAGGAGGGGGGAGGGGCAAGGAGATGGCAGAGGAACTAAATGAGTATTTTGCATCAGTCTTCACTGTGGAAGACACTAGCAGAGTGCCAGATGTTGAAGGGTGTGAGGGAAGAGAAGTGAGTACAGTTACTATTACAAGAGAGAAGGTACTCAAAAAGCCAAAAGACTGAAGGTACTTAAGTCACCCAGACTAGATGAACAGCACCTTCGGATTCTGAAAGAGGTTGTGGTAGATATTGTGGTGGCATTAGTAATGATCTTTCAAAAATCATTGGACCCTGGCATGGTGTCAGAGGACTGGAAAATGGCAAATGTCACTCCACCTTTAAGAAAGGAGGAAGGCAGCAGGAAAGAAATTGTAGACTAGTTAGCCTAATCTCAGTGGTTGGGAAAATGTTGGAGTCAATTGTTAAGGTTGAGGTGATGGATACTTGCTGACACTGGACAAGATAGAACAAAGTCAGCATGGTTTCCTTCAGGGAAAATCTTGCCTGACAAACTTATTGGAATTCTTTAAGTTGATTACAGGTAGGATAGATAAAGAAGAAGCAGTGGATGTTGTATGTTTGAACTTTCAGAAGGTCTTTGACAAGGTGCCACAGGTGAGGCTGCTTACCAAGTTAAAAACCCATGCATGGTATTACAAGAAAGTTACCAACATTGACTGATTGGTAGTGGGCAGCAAAATGGTTGGTTGCCAGTGACTAATGGTTTTCTGCAGGGGTTGGTGTTGGGACTGCTTCTTTTTATGCTGTACACCAATGATTTAGATGAAGAAATAGATGGGTTTGTTGCCAAGTTTGCAGATGATACAAAGATTGGTGGAGGGGCAGGTAGTGTTGAGGAAACAGGTAGGATGTAGAAGGACAGACTGATTAGGTGACTGGGCAAGAAAATGGCAAATGAAATACAACGTTGGAAAACGCATCATCATGCACTTTGGTAGAAATAAATGTACAGACTATTTTCTAAATGGGAGAAAAATCCAAAAATCTGAGACACAACAGAGCTGGGAGTCCTTATGCAGAACACTCTAAAGGTTATCTTGCAGGCAGAGTTGGTGGTAAGGAAAGCAAATGCAATGTTAGCATTTAATGCAAGAGGTTTCAAATACAAGAGCAGGGATGTGATGCTGAGGTTTCATAAGGCATTGGTGAGGCCTTACCCTGTGTATTGTGAACAATTCTGGGCCCTTCATCTAAGAAAAGATGTGCTGGCATTTGAGAGAGTCTAGAGGAGGCTCATAAGGATTATTCCATGACTGAAAGGATTATCATACAAGGAACCTTTGATGGCTCTGGGTCTGTACTTGCTGGAATTCAGAAGGATGAGGGACAATCTCATCGAAACTTTACGATTGTTGAAAGGCCTAGACAGAGTAGATGTGAAAGGGATAATTCCCATGGTGGGAGAGTCTTGGGCAAGTGGACATAGACTCAGGATAGAGGGGTATCCATTTAAAGCACAGGTGCAGAGAAATTTCTGTTGCCAGATGGTGGCGAATCTGTCGAAGTTATTATCACAGGCAGCTGTGGAGTCCAGAATTGGTTGGGTGTATTGAAGGCAGAACTTGATAGATTCTTATAACCATATAACAATTACAGCACAGAAACAGGCCATCTCAGCCCTTCTAGTCCGTGCCAAACGCTTACTTTCACCTGGTCCCACCGAGTTGCACTCAGCCCATAACCCTCCATTCCTTTCCCATCCATATTCCTGTCCAATTTTACTTTAAATTACAATATCAAACTTGTCTCTACCACTTCTACTGGAGGCTCATTCCACACAGATACCCCTCTCTGAGTAAAGAAGTTCCCCTTGGTGTTACCCCTAAACTTTTGCCCCCAACTCTCAACTCATGTCCTCTTGTTTGAATCTCCCCTACTCTCAATGGAAAAAGCCTATCCATGTTAACTCTATCTATCCCACTCATAATTTTAAATACCTCTATCAAGTCCCCCCCTCAACCTTCCATGCTCCAAAGAATAAAGACCTAACTTGTTCAACCTTTCTGTTACTTAGGTGCTGAAACCCAGGTAACATTCTAGTAAGTCTACTCTGTACTCACTCTATTTTGTTGACATCTTTCCTATAATTCGGTGACCAGAACTGATTTGACACAGCATCAAAGGTCACAGGGTGAAGGCCATGAAGTGAAGCTGAGGAGGGACAAAAAATGATGAGCCGTGGATCAGACTCGATGGGCCAAATGACCTAATTCTCTTCCTATGTCTTATGGTCTAATGTTAACATTCATTTCAAGAGAACTTGAATATGTAAGTAAAGATGTAATGTTGAGGCTTTAATTGGTCAGACCAGATTTGGAGTACTGAGACTAGTTTTTAGACCCACATCTAAGAGAGGGTCCAGAAGAGTTTTAGAGAATGATCCCTGGAATGAAAGGATTAACATTTGAAGAGTGTTTGATGTTTCTGGAATTTAGAAGAATGAAGAGGATCTCATTGAAACTTAGCAAATATTAAAAGATCTCAATAGAGTAGACATGTAATGGATGTATCCAGTAGTCTAGGACCAGAGGGCACAGCCTCAGAATAGAGGGGCATTTGTTTACAACAGATAATGAGGAATCTCTTTAGCCAGAAGGTGGTGAACCTATGGAATTCAATACCACAGATGGTTGTGGAGGCCAATTTTTTGGGTATATTTAAAATGGATGTTCTGCGTCTAGAGGTGTTGTTCATTTTGTATGCAGTTCATTTTGTAAAATTATTACTTCCTGTTCATAATCTATTTTTACATCACTTCCTGCATGTGTTACTTTGGATTTCAACTTGGAGCAAACTTGGTGGAAAGCATCCACGATTTTGAGAAGGCATTTAACGAGCCTCGTACACAATGCACTGTGAGGACACTAGAACAAGGCTGATAGGTACTTGTCAATATGGGCATTAAAGTTTACAGAGAGAAGACATGAGAATGGGGTTCAGAGGGAATATAAATCGAATGGTGGAGCAGACTCAATGGGCTGAATGGCCTAATTCTGCTTCTATGTCTTGTGGTGAAATGATCAGGGTACCAATGCAAGAGGTCTGCGTGACAATAGGGGAAGAGCAGTCAGTGCTCTCATTTTTGATTTCATTGTTTCAAATTTATTTGACTTCCCAAGATTGAGAAGATTTGGCAGCCAACATACCCATTTACTTTGTACTGAATCATCAGTAGCTCATTCCCCATTATGGCCTCTCTAAACATGCCTTGAAGATTGACTTACGCACTGCTTTTAATACTGAATGTGCAGTCCTTGAGATGTATCAGAACATCAAAAAAAAAGTAACTTCTGAACTCGTGTTGTAAAGTATAAGAAATAGCTTTGTGGCTGGAGGTTTCAGGATTTGCATAATCAAACCACATAGGAAAAGGGCATCAAGCACATAGGAATATCACCACCACCTGTATGTTCTGCTCCAAGGCACATATTGTGCTGACTGGGATATGTGGTATTTCTCCATCCTTTCATGGTTGCTGTGTCTTAAGACTGTTACCCCATTGTGTAAATATTTAAATCAAAAGAATTGAAGTGTTTCAAGAACTTGATTCATTACCACCTACTCAGAGGCAGTCCAGAATTTGTTATAAGTGCTGACCTAGTAAAACTTAAGTTAAAATTAAGAGTAATTTAGTTCAAGAATATCTGTTGACCTGAAGAAAAGTTCCATGCAAAAACTTAGCAATATCCATGCTGAGAACCTTCCTGTATCCAATGGCTTGTAGTGCACAAATAGCAATTGTGTTGGCATCACCTTGGCGGAACAAATTTATTGAAGAATGTTCAATAATGGACTATCAAACAATATACAAAGAACCAAATATAAATTGTAAGTACATGTATGATTAATGTCAAACAAAGCATTTGAAGTGAACATTTCTTTGTTTTCCACTTGAGAGTGCTTATATTTTGAAATATTCTTATGAAATTACAAATCCTGTAAAATTTATCTTATGGAGATAACAAGAGTTATTAATTTACATTAGATTAAATATTTATTTAGGTCTATGTATCTAATTATTTGATTGGGTGTTCTTCAGTGACATGTTGTAAAGCTCAGCTTTTAATTGATTTCGTGAGGTTTCAGCTTGATTGTGGCAAAGTCCACAGCCAATGAAGAAATGTGCTATTGCTGACAGCAACAAAGAGGTAAGCTTTTCTTTCAGAAGGTAACTTATATAAAAGTCTTGAATTGCTGGAAAAAAATCATTAGTTTCAAAATTTGGCCTAAGATAATGAAAAGACATTGCTTAATCTAAAATTATTTCAGTGCAGCTACGTTATTTCCACACACACTACATATGTCCTGCATTTTGGTCTGCATCAAAGGCAATTCATTCAATCTGCAAAAAATAAAGAATATTTGTTTGCCTAATTTTGGAGCTTCAATTGAATTGAATAATGTTTTTTTTGGGTTATGTTTGTCACTGTGGAGAGGAGTGCGGTGGAAGCAAGTCACCGCAAAGGCCAACTTAAATCATGTAGAAATTAAGCAGGTTTTGTTGCCAGGTCATTTCAGTTTGTTTTAGTATATTCGTTTTACCACCCCCTGGATAGTTTGGTCCCACTCTCCATGTTTCTGTTCTCTCAAAAACATGGTTAAAGTGTAAAACTGTGCTTTCTTCAGTAATTTCTTTTAATGATGAACTTATCAGGAAGAAGAAAGTGATGGCAACAACATTTATACAGTGGTATTGAAAATAAAATTCAAAAATGCATAATAGTGGCTGTCTAAAATGTTACTTTGGTTGATATAGTGAATTATTAGCATTTTATTCTCATCTGGAGTCTAGAATAACATGAATCAATAATGAAGATCTTCTTGCCTTTTAGTTCAAGAATCAAGTTTGTGTGTTTAATGTCATTTCCAGTACACAGGTGTAAAGGAACAAAATAATTGTTATTCTGGATCCAATGCACCACAAAAAAACATAAGATAAAGAACATAATAATAAAAACACAACAAATATAAATACATACTGTAGATTATATACATTGAATGTACATAAAGTGACATTAGGTATAGGAGTGTTTGTACATAAGTTGACTCTTACAGGAAATGATAAGGTAGTGGTGGTGGGATGGGTTAGTGAGTAAAGGTGTTGATCAGCCTTACTGTTTGGGGAAAATAACTGACCGTTATTGGACAAGAATTGCTGAATTGTTTTTGTTCGTAGACAGTCTTTGCCCTCTTGACGCCCAAAATGAGGTTTCTCCTGCCTGCTCTGAGGGCTGTTCTGTCTCTAGACTGGAAGGCAGTGTCCCAGGCTTTTAGTAGGGAATGTACCTGCATTCAGCTAGGGCTTCTGGGTGGGCTGTGAGATGACTGTTCTTGATGCTGTCTACACACTTACAGATGTGACAGATGTGGCACATAACTTGAGGTCTGTGCCTTTTCTATTTGTGGCACCTCTGTGAACATCTGCCAGTTAGAACATTCAGAACAGTCCTGAAGCATAGAGATTGCCTCATTAGGTCATACAGTGATGGTCCTCTTGATTGTTGTCTCTATTTTCAGCAGTGATTGGTATGCTGGCGTTATCATTATGGGGATGTGATCAGAGAGGTCAAAGCTACTCATCCTTCAGATATATGCCAGCGTCAGCAGACATACCTTATCTGTCTCATTCCCTGGTAACTTATTCTCTCTCTCAAGCCCATCAGCTCTTCTTGGTTCTTTTTCTACTCCTGTACACCAAGGGGTAATTACCCCTAGCAATTTGTCTTTGGGATAAAGCTGAAGCACCCAGGAGGAACACATACAGGCAGCAGATCTAACAGCTGGACAATTACACCGTAAGCATCTACAGTTGGTCTTTGCTAAAGCCGAACCCCATCATGCTCTGAAAAGCACAGCAGGGTAATCATTCATGCTGGAAGTATGTGTAATAGGTACAAAGTAGCTTCATAAAAAACCCACACAAGAATCCCACTGTTCCTTTTGCATCCATTTTACTGTTTGTAAGTTGCTGGTTGGGAAGACCTAATGGCAAATTCAGCCTTAAGTGGTCAGGCCATTTGTCATGGTTTCTCTGAAAAACCATGGGTCCTAAAGGTGGTCAAGACAAATAAAGGTTTCTTATATTTGCTTACTACAATATTGCACCAGAGTTCTCCTCACATCTCCATTGCAATACAACAGATCACTGGTGGTCTAGAATCACCCCACCTCTTCTTCAATCCACCTGACCCCAAGGATTGACCATGGGGTCAGATCCACAACCATAATGATAATGAAAGCCTTTAGAATTAGGGTCTAGTCTAGTGCCTACAGCAGCTGGTATCCGGGGGGGTTCTGGCTCTGTCCACTTTCTGTTCCCACAACAGAATCAGGTTTATTGTCCCTGGCATGTGTTGTGAAGCAGCAGTTAAATGCAAAACATGATAATATAGAAAGAAAACAAAATCAATTACAATGTATATGTTGAATAGATTAAAAATGGTGCAGAAACAGAAATATATATTTTAAAAGGGAAAAAAGTGAGGCAGTGTCCATTTAGGGATCGGATGGCAGAGGGGAATAAGCAGTTCCTGAATTGCTGAGTGTTTGCCTTCAGGCTGCTGTACCTCCTTCTGACAGAGGACACGCCCTGGGTGATAGGGATGATGGACGTCACCTTTCTGCGACACTGCTCTTTGAAGATGGAAACTATGGAGGATAGAACTCAAGATGGAGCTGACCAATTTTACAATTTTCAGTAGCTTCTTTCGGTCTTGTGCAGTAGCTCCACCCCAACCCCCCCCCCCCCCCCCCCACCAGACAGTAATGCAGCCTGTCAGAACACTCTCCACGGATACAGAGTGATTCTTGACCTTTCCATACCACCAATAGTAAAAGTGAAATACAAGTTATCAAAGATAACAATATGGTAGCATAGCACCAGAGGGCCTGTTACTGAGCTGGATCTTTCTCAAATAAAAAGGAGACAGCCTTTAGCAATGATCCTCTCACTCAGCAACCATTTATTAGTGTGCTGCAACTCGAGTTAAGTTTAGGGCTCATATGTATTGTCAGTCCAAACATTAAACTGCACGTGCCAGAAGCTTAGTAGAGCCCTGCATGTAACTGATACTAATGTGATGTTGTATCCTACACTGTCTCTACGGGATGGAAAGCAGACTTAAACTTAACATTTTGTAACATGCAAGGTAATTATGCAAAAAGATTATTGATACTGAAGGTTGGCTTTTCTAGCTCTGTAAATGATAGATATTAATGGATGTTACATGATGCGATTTCACTAAATATACACTCATTGGCTATTTTATTAGGTACATCAGTACACCTGCTTGTTCATACAAATATCTAATCAGCCAATCATGTGGCAGCCAGAGGTTCAGTTTTGTTCAGACCAAACATCAGAATGGGGAAGAGATGTGATCTAAGACTTTGGCTGTGGCATAACTGCTGGTGCCTAATAGGACAGGTTCAGCATCTCAGAAACTGATTATCTCCTGGGATTTTCCACACACACGTCTCTAGAATTTACAGAGCACAGTAATAATGAAAAATGAACAGTTCTGTGGGCAAAAACACCTGGTTGATGAGAGAGGGCAGAGATGACTGGTTGAAGCTGACAAGAAGGGTACAATAATTCAAATAACCACACATTACAACAGTGGTGTGCAGAAGAGCATCTCTGAATGTACAATACATTGAAGCTTGAAGTGAGTAGGCTACAGCAGCAGAAGACACAAACACAGTGATCATCTTATCAGGTAAGTGGCCACTGAGTGTGATAGATCAATTTTAACACATAGCAAAGTACAGGATTTGAAGCTTTAGGAGTTTTAGCTTCCTAGAATACAGGTTAGTTCTCAATTTCTTAACAGAAATGGGTGGAAAACAGCAGCTTTCTAGGAGCTGGGAGGGTTAACTAATGCAGCCAGATGCTGCTAGTCAGTATCAGAGAAGGGCTCATCAGTACAAGCAGGGGTCATTCCGCTCCTTGACTCCTACTTCAAGGTTGCTGTATGATATCAAATAAATTGAGTGCTTTGAAATTGAGGGATTACCAGTAACCTGAAAGTACAGGCCTATAAAGATTCACTGTAAATATTAGTACAAAACTTGGTCAAAACCATCTAACTAAACAACAAGTCTGATGAAATGTCACTATTAGCTGAGGAAGAGTGCAGAAGTGTTCAAAAGTCAGTTCCAGGAAATAATTTGTATCAGGAGAAAAAAATAACTTAAAATTGATACTTGAACAGTCTATTGGCTTCATTGTCAATATTTAACTTTAGACTATTTCTTGACATATTTTGCCCACGCCAATACCAACTCACTGGTAGAAAATAACCAGTGTCTCTAAAATTTGAAAACACGTGCCAGCCATGTTAAAATTTTTCTTGGACAAATTATAAAAATAATATGGTAAATATTGGCTTCCATATTTCTACATTATTCCTAGTGATATTTGTAGACTATATTAATGAAATGTTCTGAAGCCACATGAGTTTATAGAAATGAAGTATTTTTGAATTTTTTTTGTAATTTTTTTTATTGAAGTTCAAACATTTCCACAAGATATATTTCAGACATTGTACATATATCATAATCATATATCACAAAATCTCCACAAAGTATTTATCTGAGGTATACACTTATAGTAAAGAGTGGAAAGAAAAAACAAGCAAAAGGAAAGAACTATGTACAAGTAGGGAGTGATTATTTTCCCTCCCACAACAGATTCATTGATTTGTGAGAATAAAATCAGGCCTACGAGGCATTATGTAGTTAAACCATTTTTCCCAGTATAAATCAAATTGTTCCAGCTTATGATTAACAGATGCTGTTATCTTCTCCATTTTGTAAATGTCCATTGTAATTTCCATCCATGTATTTAAAGTTGGGCTCTCCTGTGATAACCATTTCCTAGTAAGAGTCTTTTTACCAGCCACCAACAGTATATTCATAAAATATTTATCTCTTTTCAACCATTCTTGAGGTATATATCCAAAATATATGGTCTTACTCTCCAAGGGCATTTCACATTTAAAGATGTCTTGTAGGGCATTGTGTATCCCCCTCCAATAGTTTTTGATAACAGGGCAGTCCCAAAAAATGATGATTTGCATTTTGATTTCCACAATTTCTCCAGCAAACAGGGAGGTTACTATCATAATGGGATTTCTGAGAGGGTGTAATAAAATATCTTATCAAGTTTTTCCAAACTCCCTCCATTTCTGTGAACTGGTACACTTCCATTGATATCTCCATATTGTTGTCCATTCTTCCTCAGATATAATTATCCCTCCTTCCTTCTCCCATTTTGTTTTAATGTATGAAGTCGAATGTTTTAAGATTTGACAACCCCTTATACATGCTTGAAATGATTCTACTACCATTATCTAAATTATATGCTTTTCTAAAGAGCTCTGTCAAGCATGTATTTGCCTTGGCTACACTTTTTAGAAATACATTTTGAAGCAAGCATGTCTTGTCATTTGTTGATCCATCTCATTATACTTTAATGCAAATTGGCCATTAAACAATGTTAAATTAAAATAAGAAATTTTAAATCTCTACTGTGTGGTAAAACGTTTTTGGAAAATGTGGCAAAGATCAGTCACAAAAGTAAGAAAATCTTTACCTAAGATATAAATAAATCTTAACTTTGCTGGCAATGCTATTCTTTTGTTAAACTGTGCCATTTTCAACATAATTATTTACCTCCCAACATTGTGTTGGAGTTGGTGTTTTCATAATGCTTCCCAAAGTCAGATCTTTTCTGCTGCTCTTTAGAAGAAATATTTATATTAAATAATGGAAACAATATTCTATATAGTCAGTATTAAATATGAATAATACACAGACCCACGAACACTACCTTGCTATTCCTCTTTGCACTATTTATTTATTTTTTGTAATTTATAGTAATTACATTTGCATTACACTGATGTTGCAAGACAACACTATATCTCAGTGATAAATGATTCAGATCCTGATTCTATTCTGAAGTCATGTATTATACAGATCTTCAGCACATTTCTAAATTTACAACACCATCCAACAAATTGTTTACGATATATCCTCAATGCATTTATTTTCACTAGGTATAGAAATTCTAGCACAAGCTTTGATGATAAAAGGAAATTATTCTCAGAGCTAAAGCTGAAGTAATAAGAAGCACATTATCTGTTCAGATTCTAATTTTGTGCTTTGATAACCAAGAAGATTCTTGCAAGTCATCTGATGCAGAAGCTGCTAAAGGAATAATCAAGTTTCAATCATCTTACCTCAGTCAGCCCCACTCTGGACTGACACAGGAGGCAATAGGTTTAGTAGCATTATTCTAAAAAAAATAGAAGCTCTTCCTTGCATTCTGGCCAAAATTGATTTATCACAAAATGTAGATTACTTATATATTATTATATTGGTGTCTGTGATTATATTATGTGCACACTGACTGCTGTACTTTTTCTCTGCCTGGGTTCAGTTTGCACTGGTTGATGTCCATCAGAGGGAGATGCAACCCCCTACATTGAAGTGCAGTCTTCAACAGGAATCCATCTCAGCGTTTTCCCACGAAATGTGAGATCTTTAAACAAACATACCATGAGGCTTTGTTAATTGTCTGTGTCCAATCGGTTGACCCAATTTATTAAGCAAACCTTTCTTTAGAAGAACTCACAATCCTGCTTCATCACAAGCTAACTACTTTTTAATAAAAAACATTTTCCAAACACATACCTATGCTTTAACTGGCAACTTCTTTCTATATTTAATGTTAACCAGATCGGCCAATGCATCAGACAATAAATACGTCTTATCTATTTATAACATTGTGTAGACATTTCGGTAAATGATCATAATGAAATAGAGGGACATTTTCAATTTTGTATGGGGATATAAATTTAAGGCATCATATCAGATATTTGTTTCAACCCTTTTAAATATGGGCACAGAGAGGCTGCTACCAGCATGAAGCCTGGACCAAATTTAAGACTGCCATCATTAAATATCCTTATCGCTAACAAATGGTTGTCTTTCTGCAGCTCTCCATTTCTAGAATGGTGGGAAGTTGACAAGCACCCGCATTGAGCTTTCCGGTGGTTTAAGGGAAGGGGATTGCTGACAGGTTCAGGTGGCCCATCTGTGGTCTCTAGAATTTATATGAGCCTTGAGAAGCAAACCAAAATATGCTGGTTGGTTCGGATACTGTTGGGCATGATGTATATTGTTGAATAAAGATACTACTCAAATCACATATTTTTAAATCTAATTTTATAACTGGGAATCCTTCAGTAAGTGGTATGACTTCTCTTCACGTCTAGGGCCTGTTCAAGGCTGATAGACTGGTCATCCATTTACAATTCCCCTGGTGTAATATTCTAGAATATCCAATTGAGGGCACCAAAGGGATGAACAATGTTTCTGTGATGTTCGGTCATTGGCCTCCCATTTTTTAATAGAAGGACATGCAGGTGTGAATTAATTTCCTCCTCCTTAATTTCAAAGGGGTGATATAATCCCTGCATTAAATTCACTTAATGTTTCACAAGCCTGAGCTCACGTATATTTACGTAAGTAAGTTGTCAGGTCTGTGTGGAATTATTGATTGTTCTGTGGAAGCTTCAAGGCACTAATTCCACTGGTTGGACAGAGTTGTGAGAACCTAAGAGTCTATTGCCTGTAGCACTACCCCACTATTGTGGGAGGCAACACTTACCATCAGCAATGAAATGTGCCTCGTAGGATTCGAAGCCTTAGGGGAAGGAGAATGAGAACATTGGGGAAAGGGAGAAGAAAGATGCCTTCTGGATAACCACTCTCTATACCTCTGCAGTACCTGTGATAGCCAATTTCTGAAAAACAAGAGCTCAAAAACAGTGTTAAGAAAAACCTGTTAATGGTGTCCTTCTTCAGTTTCTCTCATACTCCACTCCAGTCAGATTATTTCTTCCCCTTCCATTCCAGTGCTGAAGAAAGGTCTTAGCCCAGAACACCAACCGTTTTATCATACTCATAATGCTGCCTGACCCACCGAGTTCCTCCAGCATTTTGTGTGTTACTCTGGATTTCCAGCATCTGCAGAATTTCTTATGATCAGCAATATTCTTTCATTATGTTAATTCTCTTTCCTTAAAACCCATCTTCCTGTATTAGCAGTTTCTTCCTTTTTGATTACCCTGTTGCACATGCAAATTTAAAATCATGTCAGGTTTGTGTGGAATGTACAAGAGGCGTTTGATGGCCCCGGGTCTGTACTCACTGGAATTTAGAAGGGGGGGGAGAAGAGAGAGAAGAGATATTGCTTTGAAACCTTCTGAATATTGAATGGTTTTGAGTAAGTAGTTTATAGAGAATTCTTCCATTAGTGGAAATGGTGGGACTGTCTAGGACTACAGGACATGGCCTCAGAATAGAAGTAGGTCCCTTTAGAACAGGGGCGAGAAAGAATTTCTGAGCTGGAGGGTAGTGAATCTGTGGAATTCATTACTACAGACAGCTGTGGAGGCCATCTTTGGGTATACTTAAAATGGAGTTTGATGGGTTTCTGATTAGTAAAGGCATCAAGGGTTATGGGGATAAGGCAGAAGAATGGGGTTGGGAGGGTCAATAAATCAGCCATGATCAAATGGCAGAGCAGACTCAATGGGCCAAATAGTCTAATTCTGCTCCTACGTTGATGGTCTGAAAATCCAACACCTACTATGTCTGTCTTGGGCTAAGCACCTATTTATTTAAATTGAAGTGCTTATCTACATTACAGACACTACACCAATTTAAGCTGTTGAAGTTGAAAACACGTAGAGGCTAAGATTTTCAAATCTATTAATACAGGATTAACAAAGCTCAGAAAATCCTTCAAGAATAATTTGGGATGAGTTTGTAACCTTGTTCCAAATTATGTGCTGTGAGGAATATTTCAAGTGTGAGCATTAACGATCAATGACAAGCTGAATAGCAGTTGTCTAGTTATGTTCACAAGTTTTTCATTCAACTGATGTATCTGTATCAAAAATATTAGCTATATATTAATAAAACACCCTTTCAACTTCAGGACTGAAAGCATTCCTGTATCTGTGATTTGTAGATACCCTTGCTTCTATGACATGTACTGTATGTCCAAATGGTATGTCTTGGTGATGCAATAAATTTTAAGCCACAAATTTTGGCAAGACTGTCCAAAGTACTGCCCCACCTTCTGATTTATGCCATTGATCTTTATATTCATTTAAGAGGTCAACAAGGTCTTGAATTCAAGAAGTATCACCAGTGAGCATGCTCTACACTTCCAGAGACTAAGGATCTTGCATAAGATTTATTAATCACCAAAAGGGTTACAAAGCTATATTGGAAGCTAATTATCCTCCAACATTGGGTTTGGGAGTTTGCATTAATTACATTCACCCAAGTGCAAAAAAAAAACTCTAGTTGAGTATATTTTGATGATCACTATGAAGTGGATATTTTACCAAACTTGAATGTGTAATTTTAGCATGGCAGGCTTCTGGAAATGTTGGTTGATGATGAAAGTCAACAGTGGGTCTTAGATGGAATAAAGAGCTACATCAATCGTTAAATGCAGGTTTAGAGCACTGAGAAAACTGAATCCATTGAAGCCAAGTTAAGTACTAAGTAGTGACAAAAAAAAAGCACAAGAGTAGGTGCAAGAGAGAAAAACAGATTTGCATAGGAAATGTTTAATTTTAAATTGTTTAAAAATAATGTATTGATTATTGGAATGATACTTCAAAGTTTTGTTAGTGGCGAACGGTTACCAGTAGCAAATAGCAACATCATTGACGTAGCAAATCTTATAATCCATACCGCCCAATGGGCAGGTTCACGCGAGGCATTTAAATTTTTAGACCTTAGGAGAGGGGCGCAAATGACAATGGGAACTTCGCCACGAATTGATGAGATTTTGCGGACTAAAAATGGCAAAGTAAATTAGCTATTACTTTTTCCCAGTTCTATATTTAATTCTATTTAATATTCCCAGTATGTTCAACGAATCCAAATTGTCCTGTATATCCCCGAGCAATATTTCGTGTTTGATAATATGTCATTGCTCAATACTGTTGACGCAGTTTCCTTGGTGCTTTTAAAACCTGGTGGCATTTAAACTCCTAGGTGAGCTTCCGTTCCAAATAACAAATCGAACTAAATGGATGGAAGTTTTAATGCTGTGTATTCAAGGAATTTGTAATGAATTCACACAGCTCATTTTACTCTCATTAAGAATTGCCAGGCCGGACTTATTCCCCATTATATCTGAAGTATAAAGGAAACAATAACAGGCACATTTCATTTATTGTTGAAGCACATTAATACCACTTGGTTGCCTTCGTAACATACACAACAAGCTCCCACATAACACTAGATAATATTTAATTTCATTTTTAAATCATTTGTATGTTAAACTCCGTGCATTTGACTACCATTTTAGCAGGGTTGTTTCCCGTATGATACAATTACTGTCAAATCACATTCAATCACCTTCCTTCTCTTTCCCCTCTAAAAGAAAATGAAAAGGAAATGCTTTCTCAAGGTTTAGTAGTGCACCCACGCGTACAGCTGAAAGGATTTGGCGCTCGAAACCACCACCGTACAAGATCATCCGCGCATCCTGAAATCCAACCTATGAGCGCGAGTGCGAGTAGTGAAGAGTAGCGGGACGGGACAGCGCGCATTCCCTAAAGTGGAGAAGAATTTTAAATGGAAACCGAAAACCATTCAGATATTTTCAATTTTAAATATTTCCCTCCTAGACAAAGGCAGCCATAACATATCGCAAAATACTCATTTTATTTTCCGAATATGCATAGTAGTCGTAATTCCATCTCAACTCCCCCGCCTCTTTTCCCCTGTAATATTCATCCAGCTAATCAAAGCAATTAATTCGATGTGACAACTGCTTCAGTTCCCCTGCTTCGTGGATTGCGTGCATGGAACAGACGCGTAACGTTTACACATCGTTTGTGTGCGTCCACCCAAGTGTACTGTTACTGAAACTTCATATTTCGCGAGGGATGAAATTAACCACAGACTAAAGACATATTTAGGACAGAAAATAACCCTTTACTTAATTAACCAGGTTCCCAAATGGTAGAACGCTACTACATTTAAAGTAGTATGTTTAAATCAATGCAATCAATAAGGCCCATCCTAATCCTGCCTTACCGGAAGGACCTGCAGGCAACTGGTTTCATAACGCCTGCATTGTAGTAGGTACTGACCTTTCGCCACATGGACTTCAGTTTATACATCCAATCAAGGGACGGCGGCCGAGCCAATCCTTAATCGCCTTGTGGTGGTGAACTGCCTTCTTGAACCACCGTCGTTGAAGGGTAGATGTGCCCACAATGTTTTAGGCAGGGAGTTGCTGAACTTTACCCAGGGACGATGAAATGACGATTTCAGGTCACGATGTGCACTGGCAATGTCGGAACGCAAGTGCGGAGGAGAGACGGCTACTGGAGTCCATAAATGTGAATTTCAACAGACCATCAGCGGCTCGACTATACAGCTAAACAATCTCAAAACGAAGACCCCACGAGAATGCTAATAGAGCAACCGCTTAAATAATATAAGTAACATGGAGTCCCGCGAGCCGATCAAAATAAACTTAACGAGGAAAATAAACGATTAATGATTCTCATTAAACAACAATTAACCAATTCACGTGCTCTAAAAAAAACCTCGAAAAACAGCGCTCTCCTGCTCCCCGCACAGGCGGTGTCTGGCTTGCTCCCAAGCTTTCGACCTCTACTCTGGCTGGTAGAGGTCGTGGGTATGGAAGGTGCTCTCCATGGAGTCTTGGTGAGTTGTTGCGGTACATCAACCCATCAAGATTCCTTATCCGATAGCAGCTGCTGACAGTGCTAGTTTCTCCAGCTTCCACCATCGTTCGGCATTAATAGAACCAAACCTGAAAGTGTCTCGTGAAACTGGCACTAATAATTATCAGCGGGGGGAGGGGGCATCTTAAGTCATACATTTTACCCATGTTTAGGCTCAGGAGATTATTCGTTTCTTCCCGTTTCTAACTGCTTATACATTAAACTTACAAGAGTTATTATCAGTGTTGTAAATAAATGACTGAGGACGTAAAGATAACACCCTTTGTAAGACTAGCCGTTGTATTATAGAACCTATGTCAAAAGCATCAAATAGCCACTTCAGTTGAAGGACATAATTTCACTCACCCTGACAGTTATAAATAAAATATACTGTATGCGAATATGACACCTATAAACTTTGCCTTTTAGATTATACAAACTAAAGCAGTAAACCATTTTGCCACCTGAGATGAGCACTCTGATATTCGCTATTTCAACTGCAACACTAGTTTTAATGGAACTGTACTCAGATACACTAAAAAAAAGTGTGGATACCAACATTTAGGAGTTTTAAACACAAGAGATTCTATAGATGCTGAACATCTTGACCCATTCGCACAGTCAAGCGGCATCGATGGAGGGGAATAATCGACTGAAGTTTCAGGTCGAGGTCTTTCATTAGGGCTAGAAAGGACGGGAGGAGAAGCCAAAATAAAAAGGTGGGAGAGGTGTACACAATGGCAGTGTTAGGTGAGACCACGTGAGGTAGGCAGGGTGAATGAAGAGGGGTAAGGAAGAGGTAAAGGTCTGAGGAAGGAATCTGATAGGAGGATCATGAAAGAAGGGAAAGGAGGAGAGGCATCAGAGGGTGATGGTGGACAGGTGAGGAGAAGAGAATGGATGGGAAGGAAAACAGAATGGAAACGAAAGAAGAGGGGGAGAAATTACCGGAAGTTAGATAAATCGATGTTCATTCCATTGAATTGGAGATATGAGGTGTTGCTCCTCCAACCTGAGAGTGGCCTCATCGTGGCAGTAGAAGGGGTCATGGACCGACATATCGAAATGAATGGAAGTCGAATTGAAATGGACGACCACCGGGAAAACGCGCCTTTTGAGGCGGGCGGAGCGAAGGAGCTCGACGAAGAGGTCTCCCACTTTACTTCAGCTCTCACCAACGGAAGGGAGGCCGCATCGGGTTGCGGGCTCGAAACTCGGTCCCCCAACCTTGGATCAAACATCCCGCCGAAACTTATCTTTGGATTGCTATTGAGTGACCATTAAGGAATGATGTGCCCATGGTCAAAAATACAGCAGTGTAGTCGTGACTGAATGACAATCTCCCACCATAGAACTATTGAATATTGTTTAATTTCTTTGATTCGATGCCTCTATTGACATTTTAATAAGATAGGAAAATAAGACAAGCGCAGTCGTAGACTGGGCCATCACGTGTGTTCAGTAAAATCTTAGGTGATATTTTCTCAGTAACTCCATTTCTGTTTATTAAGTTCATGTCCAGAAATGATCACTCTCTGTCCTATATGTACTCTGCGATGAGCTCCACAACACTACGGTTTCGCTTCTGAATAAAGATTTTTGTTCATATGTCTCGAATAACTGACGCCTTAATTTGATTCTGTAACTCCTGGCTCTAGACATCTGAGCCAAGGGATACATATTCCTTAGAGCTACCCTATCAAAGCCTGTAAAAATATGTTTCAGTGAAATCACCTGTCATTCCTCTAAACTCTAGAGGCCCGGTCTATTTAATCTCCTGTCATAGGGAAACGCCCACTTCCGTATCCAAGGAATCAATACGGTTAACGTTCATTGTACTCTTTTTGTTACAAACATTTCCTTCGTTAAGTAAGGAGGAGACCTGGATGTAATGTTCCAGGCGTGGTTTCAACCAAATCCTTTATAATTGGAATTTAATGCCTTTTCTCTTGTATTCACATTCCCTGGCAACAAAGGTTCACATATGGGCTGACTTATCTGCACATAAACTTTCGAATAACAGGGTACCCAAACTCCTCTCAACACCAGCATCTTTCAGTCCCTCACCATTTATAAAGTTATACACCTTTCATTTTTTTTCTACCAGCGAATGGCTTCACATTTTCCACATTATATTGCCACTGCCAGGTCCTCGTCCATTCACTTAGCGGGTCATCATCCTCCCGAATCCTATTTACTCCTCCTGACCTGCCACCCTCTCATCGTCAGCAAGCTTGGATATATCACATTTGATTAATTTATACAAATCGTTCGTATGGATTGTGAACAACTGAACCACTCCCTACAAGGCCCCACCACAGTAGTTAGCCTCCCAAGACAGAAGATGAACCCTTAATTCCTACTCTTTTCTGTCCTCAGTACTTTAATTATCTTGCCTGATTTCCAATACTTTGAGTGTAATTGATCTTGAGGGGCCAGTATTTGTGGCTAAGGTTAACCAAAAATAGACTTCAACGTGGCTAACAACGCATTGCCGCGGAAGTGATTTCGGATGATCCTCTCAGCTCCCGCCAAATAATGTTCGGCAAACACATTTTGTTTCAATTCAAGGCTATAGCAAACGGAAGATAAACGCTCGCCCTCATATGTTAGAAAATTGGACGAGATATTTTATGCTTACAGTGTAAAATGCCAACAATCTGAATGCAGTGTTGCGGTGATTGGACCGCAGCAAGCAAGTTCCCGCACTGAGGAGACTGTACCGAAACGGATCATTTTTACATTCCACGCATTTTCAATAATTGTTTCGATCTGTGAACAGAAACTTGCGCTGAATATTTTATAATAAAGCACAACAGCAGATCAACATTCTGGTGGTGGCGTGTGGGGAGGTGGTAAGGGATCAGAATGCAGCAGAATCAAATTAAAATGTAAGGCAGCATTTGTAAAGATGAGAATATCAAGTGGTAAATAAACTCGGTATATTTTGTGTCTCTATAGTCAGTTGAATTCGGGTTATAGCATCTGAAAATCTACTGATTATGCAGTATGTGTTAAAAGCGGAGGTTGAGTGGTTTATAAATGCGCTTGGCTTATTAAACAGTATACAGTGAAAAAAACACTTGTTGAAAAAAGTTGAGTTCACTTTCAGTTGAGTCGGTGTAATGCATTTGAAATTTTCCACTTGGCTGCAGGTCTGATAACATCAGAATTTAATGTTAAGCTTGAGTGAGCTTTTTACACTTGCCCAACACGTCAAAACATCAATGTCATTATTTAGTATTTTATTTTCCTGCCGTGATTTCATTTTGATTTCAAACACATTTTAGAGCTTAGTATAAGTTTCAAGCAGGACAGTAAAGCGAACAATGTGATATTTGTGCTCTCGTTTGATGTAAAAATGGCAATCGATGTCTTATTGAATTTCGATATTGGCTGTACATAACGACTTGAAAGAAACATGCCTATATCGGTGTAAAGAAACAAAAACTATGTATATATTGACATAAAGAAAAAGCATGCAAAAAATGAATATTATTATTGGATATATTCAAGTATAAAACACTCTAATATCAGTACTTATAAAACACTTAATTAAGCCCCTCCTAGAATAATTCAAAATAAAGCAAACACCTTCTATTCCTAATCGTTCAAAAAGAGTGCATAATGATCATCAGGCTTCAATGCCAGGATGAAAGAAAAATGTGTTGTAATCACTTTATTTTGTATTTTGCATTAACTATGATGTAACAGCTTCTGTAACCATCTGTTGTCACCGGTCATATATGAATTAGACTTATGAAATATCTAGTTCTAGTCCACTGTCCTTCAAGTTTAAAAGTAATATCAATTGTTCTAGAAAATTATAAAAACATAACTACATGCAAATATTTGTGTTTAATTATAAAATTCTCTAAATAAATCCTTATGATAAAGAATAAAGATGTCTGGTGCAGTATTAACTG